>NC_048582.1:19016405-19281405 GCF_013265735.2 Oncorhynchus mykiss
TGGACGTGCAACCCATACTGAGCTGTCAAAAGCCACCCACACTCGTTTTCCGGATGAGCGCACACACACAGCATTGCTAGCTCATTAATAATATATATACTCGCATGTTCAGGGTTTCTGGTTTTCTTTTATATTCCAGTATTGCGTGACTGTCCTGGTCAGGAAAGTTAAAATCTCAAATTGTATCCATCACCTTTGTTGGTGGAATATGTAATTAGTACAACAAGCTTTGACATACCAAACGTGTGCTCAATGTGTCTGCTTCAGTGCCATCATTACATGAATGCGGAAAAAAACTGTTTTGCATGACTTCCACCAATTCCCGTGGTCTACATGATTAGTATCTATGCGGAACAAAGTTGCCATGTGAGGGTGTATTAGGACAGTCCAACCACGTCAACACTAGATCTTATTCCTGTCAATGTCCAACCATGCAATTTTTTTGTATTTGTAAGGAAAAATGAAAATGTAAGAGCCTTTTTGGGAGCAGGTATGAAATTAATAGATGAACTGAGTTATGACAGTGAAAATGATTATGATAATGTTTGCACAAGATAAAATCAACATTGATTATATCCTATATTATAGAATAACTGAAAAGGATTATGATCATATGTTTGAAAATGTCAGTATTAATTATTATCATCCATGACAGAATAGAATCATTAGGATGCAGGTCCCTGATTATTTGCTCTGTTTATTTCAGTTGAGTTTGAGGGCCACATTCCAACAAAGATTCCTGATCTACCCCCTTTAACTGAAGTCACAGTGTCAACACTACTTGAAGAAATAGAGAACCAGTGGGTGGTCTCTGACAGGTAATCATTTAATGTAATTCAAACAATTTCAGTGCTGCATTTCACATTTATTCCTATAACAAGACATAGGCTATTTGTCAAACAGTATGTAATGTCTCTATGTAAATGCAACTGGTATCTTAGTGGAAGACACACAAAGGATGCAGTTTCAACTTTGTTACACTGTCAGTAATTACACTGCTCTTGAGTCTGATTGGTTAGATCAACTGGAAAGACATGGATAAGAAACATTTCAAACAAGTTTTTAAACAATGGGACCTGTTGGCAGGTCTAAAACTACTGTTCTATAGTCAGCTGATATTGATTTCCTTAATAATACATTGAACTACAATGCAAGAATTCAGGGACACCTACTCTTCAATCAAATGTTTCAGGCCTAGATAATTACACACCCAGCACATCTTATTTCTCTACCAGCATGCGAACCGTGAAGATCCCTCAACTGCAACAGCTCTAGTTGTTTTAACCGATCAATGGATCAGGTCACTTGACCAAAATAAGCTGCTTCTTGATTTTAGTGCAACATTTGACCTTGTTGATCATATGGCTAATAGCTGAGGCCATTGAGGAGAGATGTTTTCTTAAACACTCACTGAGGTGTCACAGTCTACAGAATACCTGTTTTACTGTATGTAGTAAGGTAGCCTAAATATTTTATTAATGATGAAGATTTTGATGAGCAACACTGACATTAGCGGAAGGCTAAGGTCAAACAAATAACCTAAGTAAACCTGGATGCTAGTTGTGAAATCTAAAACATATTCAATTTGAAATAGGCAAAACACCTGTACTATGAATGGTCAACAATTTAATAAGAGGTAGAGCATTTTATTTTAATAAAACATTTGGTTACATGGATTCAATGTAAATATTACATATGACTGTGCTCAACAGGTTAAAAAAAAGGGAATTGATCTAGCATTTGATTACACATGAGAGCTTCTGTGGGTAGTCATAGCAATGGGGCCTTCATTGTGACATCACAAGATTCTGATTCTGGGAGGTTAGCTGTTGCACAGACAAACAGAACAGTGCAAAGAGACTGATTCAACTAACCACTGACAGATTATTCATGTCCTATTTCATTAGCAAGAGAACACGCTGCTTACTTGAGAGGTAGGTTGTAATATAACTTACTGTTTAACTATGTTTCTGAAGAATAACTACTTTTTAAATGACTTGTGTACTAACATGACCCTTTAAGTAGGCCTGACATGCAATCATGGTGACAAGTGAAACTATTGACGAGAGACAGTTTGCTTGAATCAGTTTTTTTGTGAGAAAATTGTTCATCCTGACAACTGAGATGGCATGTTACAGTTGTTGTAGTCAGCCAGCCTAATGGCAAATACATTCTATTGATGAAAGAAAACCGCATCTCTGTGTTAATCCCCAACATACATTGTAATCAATTATCTCTAAAAATATGTAACACAAGGGTAGGTTGTGTAAAAAACAAGTAGGCGAACTTGGCTAACTTGTAGTTGCTAATTTAAAAAAATATTCAGATTTTCTTGACTAAATGGTCATCCATTTCAAATGGTTGAATTGATAGACCTCATTAAATTGAGTTGCACTCAGAGGCACTCAAAGAGAAGACTGGAGTGATTCAAATAGATGAAACTGTACAACAAGTTTGGTCCATGATGGAAATAGTCACTTTCTTCCCCCAAAACCTTTTTGAATGATATTATATAAGTGATTAGTGTGGTTTGTGAGAACCAGGGCCAATATGGAGTGGCGTTACATGAGGGGGTTGAATAAGGCTCAATAGTAAGGTACAGAGAGAGCCTGAAGTTTGATTGTTAAAGTCTATGTTGTGCTTTCTCATCTCCAATGGCAACGCCTTGCATCACAATGAAGATGTCATGAAGGATATTGTGCACATAATGATAGGAACAGCCAAAATTGATTCATTTGAACTTGGTCGCTTTTCCAGTAGCCAACTTTTTACTAATAATTCAGATAGGCCTATTGCGTAATCATCTCTGGATTGGGATTGTCACTTGCTTAATTGTAAGTAAAGGGGAAGAAATGTGAGCACATCGTAAAGAGATGTATTATTCTTTGGTTAGCAACACACCACTTACTACAACGTTATGTATTTTCCAGACTTATTGTTAGCTAGGAGGAAGACATGGAGGGTTCAACGCTGACACAGAGGAGGGCTGAGTGTCAGTTGAAGGATAGGGAGATCCAGACAGACTACATGATGGAGCTGGGAGCCAGGTTGGTTCTGGTGAGACAGATCCAGAGGGAGCAGGAGAAGGAGATGAAGAGGATTTGGTTTGAGACGAGGAAAATGCCAAGCCTGATTGAGGAGGTAACAAGACCAACTTTGACAAAGTCGACTAGAGTTCTGTTGAACAATATTGATTAAATCAAATATATGTCAATATACGGGCAAAATGTGCCATATGCCATTGAACGTAAGCTAACAGTATTTTGTCTGATAACTTTTCTTGTGTTGTATTGTGTATGTCTCTGAGTATTGTTATGTACATAGTCCTCAGTTCTTATGGTTGCCTTGTCTTTAAAAAAAATTAAATAACAAGACCAAGCGATCTCTCATAGACCTTCAAATCAGGATAATGTAGTTGTCTGACCTAGCTACCTTAAGTTGAATGCACTAACGGTAAATTGTTCTGGACAAAAGCGTCTGCTAAATGTCTAAAATGTCAAATGTTGTGCTGGGTGTAGTGCATGTATTTTTACACTTAGTTGACCCGTTAGCTAGAAGACCCAGGGTTGGTACAGACTGGTGCAGAGCATCTGAGAGGACACTAGATATATACAGTGTCTTAGGAAAGTATTCAGACACCTTTACTTATTCCACCTGTTGTTACTTTACATCCTCATTCTAAAATGGATTAAATAAAATAAAGATTCTCAGCAATCTACACATAATACCCCACAATTACAATGCGAAAAAACTGTGTTACATTTGTATTGAAAATGTATTACATTTAAAAACAGAAATACTTTATTTACATAAGTATACAGACCCTTTGCTATGAGTCTCGAAATTGAGCTCAGGTGCATCCTGTTTCCATTGATCGTCCTTTCGATGTTTCTACAACTTGATTGGACTTGTTGTAAATGAAATTGATATGACATGATTTGGAAAGGCACACACCTGTCTATATAAGGTCCCACAGTGGACAGTGCATGCCAGATCAAATACCAAACCATGAGGTAGAAGGGATTGTCCGTAGAGCTCCGAGACAGGATTGTGTCGAGAAACAGATGTCCGCAGCATTGAAGGTCCCCAAGAACACAGTGACCTCCATCATTCTTAAATAGAAGAAGTTTGGAACCACCAAGACTCTTCCTAGAGCTGGACGCCCGGCAAGCTGAGCATTCGGAGGAGAAGGGTCTTAGTCGGGGAGGTGACCAAGACCATGAGAAACAAGATGCTCTGGTCTGATGAAACCAAGATTGAAATCTTTGGCCTGATTGCCAAGCGTCACATCTGGAGGAAATCTGGCACCTACGGCACAGTCAAGCACGGTGGTGGCAGCATCATGCTGTGGGGATGTTTTTCAGCGGCGTGGACTAAGAGACTAGTCAGGATCGAGGCAAAGATGAACGGAGCACAGAGAGATCCTTGAAGAAAACCTGCTCCAGAGCGCTCAGGACCTCAGACTGGGGGCGATGGGTCACCTTACAACAGAACAACGACCCTAAGCACAAGCCAAGACAACGCAGGAGTGACTTTGGGACACGTCTCTGAATGTCCTTGAGTGGCCCAGCCAGAGCCCGGACTTGAACCGGATCGAACATCTATGGACAGACCTGAAAATAGCTGTGCCGCAACTCTCCCCATCCAACCTAACAGAGCTTGAGAGGATCTGCAGAGAAGAATGGGAGAAAGTCCCCAAACACAAGTATGCCGAGTGTGTAGCGTAATACCCAAGAAGATTCTATGCTGTAATCGCTGCCAACGGTGCTTCAACAAAGTACTGAATACGAAAGCATATTCCCATTATTTTAATTTTAAATTCATTTGGAACGATTCTGTTCTTGCTTTGTCAATATGTGGTATTTTGTGTAGATTGATGACTGAAATTATTTAATCAATTTTAGAATAAGGCTGAGGTAACAAAATGTGGAAGAAGTGAAAGGGTCTGAATACTTTCCGAAGGCACTGTATATGTGATGTAAAAGTAAATAGAGTTCACTCATAAAGAATGTATGTACTGAATGTGATCACTTTCATCAGGTCTGTTTCTTTTCTCCTGCAGAATGTGAGAGATGTGACCAAACGTCCACTCACTGAGTTCATGGCTCCCTGTATTGACTCCCTCCCACCACTGGCTTTCACCAATCGGAGGCCAATACCAACCATGTTGCATCCCCCCTCTCCATTGGTCATACGCACTCAGGATGCACAGCGGTTCATTGTATTCTCCTACTTTGTCCCTGCTGAGTGCCCAGTTTCCACAGAGGCCACAGCAGATGTATCTGCTGGTAGAAGAGAGGACTTGTCGACAGATACACATCTTTCCTCAATGCTGCATCGATACCTGCCACACTTCTTTAACGATGACTCCATTCCACCACAGCAGACAGTAGAGGGAACCACTGAGGACTCAGATTCTCCAGTGGCAATATCTAATATCAAGGAAGAGGACAGATTCTATCCTTTCTCCCTCCCACCACTGGCTCAGCGGTTCATTGGCAATTCATTCAATGTCCCGGAAACCTCCCAGCCTGCTGTTTCAGCCACAGAGTGCCGAGTTGCCACAGTGGACACTGCAGATACAGCCACTGTCAAGAGAGAGAACCGATGGGCAGCTACAATTCTTCCTTCAGTGCTGCCTCCATGCCTGCCACCAGTCGTTGACGATGACTTCATGCCTCCAGAGCACACAGTAGAGGAATCCTATGTGGTCTCATTTGCTACAGAGGCCACTTCAGGCACAGCTACTGTTGATGGAGTGGACAGATCAGCAGCTAAATGCCCTGTCCCAATGCTGCCTCCAAGTCTGCCACGTGTCTTTGACGACAAACTGCCAGGGGCGGCAGTAGAGGGAACCAACAAGTGTCCAGTTGCCAGTGAAACAACCAATGATGTGTCCACTCACCTCAAAGAGGACATGGGAGCTGATCAAAGCCCTCCTGACCCTGCAGCACTGCCTCCAAGCTCGCCATGTATCTGTGACTCTGACCACAAACTGACCAAGGAGGAAAAAGAGGATGTACCCGAGTCCTCCCTTGCCACAGAGATCGCTGTAGGCACATCCATTGTCCAGGGAGAGGACCTGGATAAAAGCCCTGCTCCAAGGCTGCCTCCAAGCTTGTCACACGTTTTGGACAATGACCATAAGCAGCCAGAGGAGACGATAGAGGAAGCCACTGAGTGCTCAGTCGCCGCAGAGGCATCAGTTGCTAATAGAGAGGATCCATCAGCAGCCACAGGTCTTCCCTTAGTGCTGCCTTCAAGCCTGCAACTTGTCTTTGACAATGACTACAAACTACCAGAGGAGGCAGTAGAGGGCACCAGCAAGTGTCCAGTTGCCCGTGAAGCAGTCGCTTCCGTGTCCACTGTCCTCCAAGAGGAGTTTTTGGCTGAAAAAAGTCCTCCTGCACCCACAGCACTGTCTCTAAGGCTGCCCTGCACCCACAACATTGACCACAAACAGCCAGAGGAGACCGTTGAGAACACCACAGAGTGCTCAGTTGACATAGAGGAAAGTGCAGTTGCATCCACTGTCAAGAGAGAGGAAATGATGGGTGATAAAAGCCCTGTCCATGCACTTCCTCCAAGCCTGGCATGCATCCATGACAAGGACCCCAAGCAGCCAGATCAGAAAGGAAGGGGCACTACTGTGGAGGTGGATATCTGCCCTCACGCTCAACAGCTGGTCTCAGATGCTAACTTAACTCTGGCAACCCGCAATGATGAGCTGCCCAACCCTCTGATCTGCGTAGTCACTAAGATGCCTGTTAGAGTTGGAGCATCCATATGCAGGACAGAGGATGAGGAACCCAGGCCCTGGACCCTGGAAGAGGTAAAGGTAGGTGTCGAATTTCACCTTACTACTTTACAGGGATGGTGGTCATTTCCATTTCAATTCAATGCGTTGAAGAGAATTGGAATCTTAGAGTCTTTTGATCGGAATTGAAATGGAATTGACCCCAACCCTGCTGCTCTTTGCTCATAGTATAAAACATCACCCCTCACTAGGGTTAGCATTTGTATTACTTTTAGTATGGACCCAGGAACATCTATAGGTATTGTAAAATCTAATGGGGTGCCCCATGAGGCCATCATTGTATGTTGATCACTCAGTTGTGTATTGAATGTGCTACATTGGAACAATATTACATCTAGAGTCAATGTCTTCCTGTTAGGATCATTGGATAGGCATTGAAATTGAGAGTGAAGAGAGGAGCGTCACTGAGGAGGTGAGCCCGAGGGAGGGATTGAAGAGTGAGGCGGATTGTGCCCATTCCAAGTGCTCTATTGGGAAGGTTTCAACAGAGAGAGCAGAAACCATCCTGGGAAGAGTGGGCTTTCTGCTCATGAACCAAATGCAGAAAATCCCATTTTTGAAGATGGAGGAAAAAGAGAAAAATAAGAAACTGAATAAGAAGTTGAAAGATGAAGAGAAAGAGAGAAAGGAGATAAAAAACAAGGAGGAGGAGCAAAAAAAGAGGGAGAAGAAAGAGATGAAGGAGAGAGAGAAAGAGCAGAAGAAAGTCATGAAGGCTGAGAAGAAGAGGGAGAAGTTAGAACAGAAAAAGAGAGAGAAGGAAAGAAAAGAGAAGGAAAAGGCAGAGAAAAAGAGGTTAGAGGGGCTGATGAAGATACATAATGACATGATGAAAGACAGAATTAAGAAAGAGAAGAAGTGTTCTGAGGAGCTGAAAAAGAGAGAGAAAGCTCAAGCTGCATTCTTGGAGATGGAGAGAAAGATTCAAGAAAAGGAGGAGAAGAAGAGAGAAAAGATGAGGAGAGAGGAGAGGAAGAGACTGGAGGAGAAGAAAAAGAGGGAACCAGCTGGAGGTGGAACTGAGACGGTGATAGAAGAGCAGGGAAGGGATGAAAGCTTGAAGATGGATGAGTAGACTGGGTAATAGAGAGTAGGGAGGGAGGGATATGGTATTTTTGCATGCAATGAAAGAACGAAGCATTTAAAAATAAAATAAAAAATGTTTACTCTGTTTGATTTTTGTTAAGGCATACTGTACAACACTGTATAAACACAAAATGTTGACTTTTCACACATCTGGGGAGTGTTTAATGATGAGGAGTTGAGGAAGAACGGGGGGGAGTTGGAGGGTGGAGAGGAATATGATACAGAGGAATTTGATAGAAGGAATATGATATTTTATTTTATTATAATTATAATTATATAATTGACAGATTAGGATAGAAAACACTCTAAAGTTTCCAAAACTGTCAAAATATTGTCTGTGAGTATAACAGAACTTATATTGCAAGCGAAAACCTGAGGAAAATAAAACCAGGAAGAGGCCTCTATTTTGAAAGCTATATGTTCCATAGCCTGCCTTCGCTCCATCTAAAGGGATATCAACCAGATTCCCTTTCCTATCGCTTCCTCAAGGTGTCAACAGTCTTTAGACATAGTTTCAGGCTTTTATTTTGAAAAATGAGCGAGCAAGATAACATCGCGTAGTGGATAGCTGGGTGTTCGCATGAGTTTTGCTTGCGCAACAGAGTGGTGCAGCCATTGACTCTCCCTCTCCTACTGAAAAAGAGACAGTGCCAGTTGATATATTATCGATTATATACTTTAAAATCAACCTGAGGATTGATTATAAAAAACGTTTGACATGTTTCTGTGGACATTACGGATACTATTTGGAATTTGTCTGCGTTGTTGTGACCGCTCGAGCCTGTGGATTTCTGAACACAACGCGCCAAACAAACTGAGGTATTTTGGATATAAAAATAATCTTTATGGAACAAAAGGAACATTTATTGTGTAACTGGGAGTCTCGTGAGTGAAAACATCCGAAGATCAAAGGTAAGCAATTAATTTTATTGCTTTTCTCATTTTCGTGACCAAGCTACTTTGATGCTAGGTGTCCATAATGTTTTGTCTAGTGATCGATAAACTTACACAAACGCTTGGATTGCTTTCGCTGTAAAGCATATTTTCAAAATCTGACACAACAGACGGATTAACAAAAAGCTAAGCTGTGTTTTGCTATATTGTGATTTCATGAATATAAATATTTATAGTAATATTATTTGAATGTGGCGCTCTGCAATTCAGCGGTTGTTGATGAAAATTATCCTAACGTTAACGGAATGGGTAGCGTCAATTAGTTTTTAACAAGGTAGGCCAGTTGAGAACCAGTTCTCACTTACAACTGCAACCTGATCAAGATAAAACAAATCAGTGCGACAAAAACAACACAGAGTTGCACATGGGTTAAACAAACGTACAGTTAATAGCATAATAGTAAAAATCTATGTTCAGAGTGTGCAAACGTAATAATATTAATGAGGTAAGGCAAAAAAAATAGGCCATAGAGGCGAAATAACTACAAATTATCATTAATACTGGAGTGATAGATGTGCAGAGTATCATGTGCAAGTAGAGATACTGGGGTACAAAAGAGAAAAATAAATAAATAACCGATTATGATTTTTCAACACCGATACCAATTATTGGAGGACCAAAAAAGCCGATACCGATTAATCGGCCAATTTTTTATTTATTTTTTGAAATAATGACAATTACAACAATACTGAATGAACACTTATTTTAACTTAATATAATACATCAATAAAATCAATTTAGCCTCAAGTAAATAATGAAACATGTTCAATTTGGTGTAAATAATGCAAAAACAAAGTGTTGGCGAAGAAAGTAAAAGTGCAATATGTGCTATGTAAGAAAGCTAAAGTTTCAGTTCCTTGCTCAGAACATATGAAAGCTGGTGGGTTCCTTTTAACTTGAGTCTTCAATATTCCCAGGTAAGACGTTTTAGGATGTAGTTATTATAGGAATTATAGGACTATTTCCCTCTATACCATTTGTATTTCATTAACCTTTGACTATTGGATGTTCTTATAGGCACTTTAGTATTGCCAGTGTAACAGTATAGCTTCCATCCCTCTCCTCGCTCCTCCCTGGGCTCGAACCAGCAACACAACGACAACAGCCACAATCAAAGCAGCGTTACCCATGCAGAGCAAGAGGAACAACTACTAGAAGGCTCAGAGCGAGTGACGTTTGAAACGCTATTACCGCGCGCTAACTAGCTAGCCATTTCACTTCGGTTACACAAGCCTCATCTCGGGAGTTGATAGGCTTGAAGTCATAAACAGCGCAATGCTTGACGCACAACGAAGAGCTGCTGGCAAAACGCAAAGAAAGCCTGTTTGAATTAATGTTTACGCGCCTGCTTCTGCCTACCACCGCTCAGTCAGATACTTAGATACGTGTATGCTTGTATGCTCAGTCAGATTATATGCAACGCAGGAAACGCTAGGTAATATCTAGTAATATCATCAACCATGTGTAGTTAACTAGTGATTATGATTGATTGTCTTTTATAAGATAAGTTTAATGCTAGCTAGCAACTTACCTTGGCTTACTGCATTCGCGTAACAGGCAGTCTCCTTGTGGAGTGCAACGAGAGAGAGGCAGGTCGTTATTGGGTTAACTGTAAGGTTGCAAGATTGAATCCCCTGAGCTGACAAGGTGAAAATCTGGAGTTCTGCCCCTGAACGAGGCAGTTAACCCACCGTTCCTAGGCCGTCATTGAAAATAAGAATGTGTACTTAACTGACTTGCCTAGTTAAATAAAGGTAAAAATATATATATATATTTATTTTTATAATCGGCGCCCAAAAATACTGATATACTATGATAAAATAATACAGGGGAATATGATAGAGAGGGAAATGATGGAGAGGAAAAAGATAGCGGGGAATATAATACACAGAATATGATAGAGAGGAATATGATGGAGGGGAATATGATAGCGGAGAAAATGATTGAGGGGAATATGATGGAGGGGAATGTGATATAGGGGAATATAATACACAGAATATGATAGAGGGGAATATGATATAGGGGAATATAATACACAGAATATGATAGAGAGGAATATGATGGAGGGGAATATGATATAGGGGAATATAATACACAGAATATGATAGAGGGGAATATGATATAGGGGAATATAATACACAGAATATGATAGAGAGGAATATGATGGAGGGGAATATGATATAGGGGAATATAATACACAGAATATGATAGAGGGGAATATGATAGAGAGGAATATGATGGAGGGGAATATGATGGAGGGGAATGTGATATAGGGGAATATAATACACAGAATATGATAGAGGGGAATATGATAGAGAGGAATATGATGGAGGGGAATATGATGGAGGGGAATGTGATATAGGGGAATATAATACACAGAATATGATAGAGGGGAATATGATATAGATTATTATAATACAGGGGAATATGATAGAGAGGGAAATGATGGAGAGGAAAAAGATAGCGGGGAATATAATACACAGAATATGATAGAGAGGAATATGATGGAGGGGAATATGATAGCTTAGAAAATGATTGAGGGGAATATGATGGAGGGGAATGTGATATAGGGGAATATAATACACAGAATATGATAGAGGGGAATATGATGGAGGGGAATGTGATATAGGGGAATATAATACACAGAATATGATAGAGGGGAATATGATATATATTATTATAATACAGGGTAATATGTTAGAGAGAATATAATAGAGAGGAATATGATAGCGGAAATATTATAGAGGGAATATGATCAGTGGCGATTTGAGCTTGTAAATCTTGGCGGGGAAATAAAAAATTGTGTGGGATGAATGCCAACAAAGCCACTATACTACACAACAAAAGCATTTCGCTACACTCGCATTAACATCTGCTAACCATGTGTATGTGACAAATAAAATGTGATTTGATTTGATAAACAATATATTAATTGCCCTATAAAGTGACAAATAGTGCCCACAAACTGTTATAGCCTACATAAAGCTGTCCCAACAGCAGAGTCCCAACACCTTACCACTGCTACACCTGGCTATCAGCTAGAGCCTTGTCTGGCAGCGAAATAGTTCCTTCATCCAGTGAGGAACATGGGCTACTAGCAGCTTACTACACAACATACACTTAGTGTTCATTTCTTAGCTACAGTATACATTTCTCCCTGCCTAATTAAATCAATTATGAATCATACAAGACATTTTTGGACTCAACTTGTTGTGCTGTGCTCACTTGAACAGGAAGGTGGTGCAGCGGTCCTTCGTGGGCAAATTTTGTCATCAAACTTTGTAATCAAGGTCTGGCATTCTCTGGATTCATGGTACTTTTAAGACAACTGGGAACTCAACAAAAAAAGCTTGAATCATGATTATGTCAGTGATCTTCAGGTCGTAGCTCTTTAAAGAGCTCTTTTTCCTAGCCACCGTGCTTCTACACCTGCATTGCTTGCTGTTTGGGGTTTTAGGCTGGGTTTCTGTACAGCACTTTGAGATATCAGCTGATGTACGAAGGGCTATATAAATACATTTGATTTGATTTGATTCGATTTAAAGAGGCCCGAGTTCCAAATTTACAATTCCGAGCTGGATGAAAAATGAAAACGTATTTTCCAAGTCGTAGCTCCTTTTTCCCGAGTTACCAGTTGTCTTGAACTTACTAAACTTACTTGATGTCAGCTTTGCACACACTTGGCATTCTCTCAACCATCTTCACCTGGAATGCCTTTTCAACAGTCTTGAAGGAGCTCGCTCATATGCTGAGCACTTGTTGGCTGCTTTTCCCAAGCAATCTCACTTGGGATGAGGTCGGGTGATTGTGGAGGCTGGATCATCTGATGCAGAACTCCATCACTCTCCTTCTTGTTCAAATATCCCTTACACAGCCTGGAGGTGTGTTGGGTCATTGTCCTGTTGAAAACAAATGATTAGTTCCACTAAGCGCAAACCAGATGGGATGGCGGATCGCTGCAGAATGCTGTGGTAGCCATGCTGGCTAAGTGTGCTTGAATTCTAAATAGATCACAGACAGTGTCACCAACAAAGCAACCCCACACCATCACACCTCATCCTCCATGATTCACGCTGTGAACTACATATGCGGAGATCATCCGTTCACCTACTCCGCGTCTCACAAAGATACGGAGGTTGGAACCAAAATCTCAAATTTGGACTGATCTGACCAAAGGACAGATTTCCACCAGTCTAATGTCTATTGCTTGTGTTTCTTGGCCCAAGCAAGTCTCTTTTTATTATTGGTGTCCTTTAGTAGTGATCTCTTTGCAGAATTTTGACCATGAAGGTCTGATTCACGCAGTCTCCTTTGAAAAGTTGATGTTGAGATGTGTCTGTTACTTGAACTTTGTGAAGCATTTATTTGGTCTGCAATTTATGAGGCTGGTAACTCTAATGAACTTATCCTCTGCAGCAGAGGTAACTCTGGGTCTTTCTTTCCTGTGGTGGTCCTCATGAGAGCCAGTTTCATCATATCGCTTTATGGTTCTTGCGACTGCACTTGAAGAAACTTTCAAAGTTCTTGAAACTTTCCTGATTGACTGATCTTCATGTCTTAAGGTAATGATGGACTGTTGTTTCTCTTTGCTTATTTGACCTGTTTTTGCCATAATATGGACTTGTTAATTTTCTCCAAATAGGGCAATCTTCTGTAAACAACCCCTACCTTGTCACAACACAATTGATTGATTCAAACGCATTAAGGAAAGAAATTCCACAAATTAACTTTTAACATGGCACACGTGTTAATTAAAATGCATTCCAGATGACTAGCTCATGAAGCTGGTTAAGAGAATGCCAAGAGTGTGCAAAGCTGTCATCCAGGCAAAGGGTGGCTACTTTAAAGAATCTCAAATATAAAATGTATTTTGTAGCACTTCTTTGCTTACTACATGATTCCACATGTGTTATTTCATAGTGTTGATGTCTTCCCTATTCTGCCCTCCCAAGCAAAAAGGCAGTAACTGCTCATTTGGTCAAAAATGAGTTCATGTCATTTTTGTTAGATTAAATGCATGCTTAATCATGTGGACAAGTATCCTGCCTCTATTGTATTGTGTTTTGGAGAAAATGGGGTTTACCTTTGTATCATATCATTTTATTCTGTGATGCAATCGAACCTGTATGACACTGACTGACACCTACACACACATACCTTGCTAATCTAGGGATACAACTCCATGGAACAGCATTCCCGGGGGTTAAATGATGGTTGAACTTGCTCTGAAACGCCGACATCCAGACAGACACTGGTAAGAACTAGCCAGCTAAGTAGATCTGACATCAAAATGAATTAGCTAGCTAGCAAGCTAAGCTAGCTAGCGAGCATAGACTAACAATGCTACCTGCTCTCATAAGATATCTGCAATTGGTACTAACGTCAATCTATTAGCCATATAATGAATTATATTCTGAAATTTCATCTGATGGTTTCTTTGAATCAGTACACCATACACACGATGTCTTGCCAGTGACAGCCACCTAGCTAAAACTGACGCGCCCCTACCAAAACGTCAAAACCGACGTAGCTAGCATTAGCATGAAGCAATAGATTTGTGCTACATTTTCCCATAAGAGACAATCAGCAGTTTATACTAGCTTTAATCTATTTGACCTAGAATTAATATAATCCCTATAGTTGTATTCTGACATTCACTGTGTTATTTGAACCCATAACGTTACACCACACACGATCTCTAGCCAGCTGACGGTCAGTTGGACGTGCACCCCATACTGAGCTGTCAAAAGCCACCCACACTCGTTTTCCGGATGAGCGCACACACACAGCATTGCTAGCTCATTAATAATATATATACTCACATGTTCAGGGTTTCTGGTTTTCTTTTATATTCCAGTATTACGTGACTGTCCTGGTCAGGAAAGTTAAAATCTCAAATTGTATCCATCACCTTTGTTGGTGGAATATGTAATTAGTACAACAAGCTTTGACATACCAAACGTGTGCTCAATGTGTCTGCTTCAGTGCCATCATTACATGAATGCGGAAAAAACTGTTTTGCATGACTTCCACCAACTCCCGTGGTCTACATGATTAGTATCTATGCGGAACAAAGTTGCCATGTGAGGGTGTATTAGGACAGTCCAACCACATCAACACTAGATCTTATTCCTGTCAATGTCCAACCATGCAATTTTTTTGTATTTGTAAGGAAAAATGAAAATGTAAGAGCCTTTTTGGGAGCAGGTATGAAATTAATAGATGAACTGAGTTATGACAGTGAAAATGATTATGATAATGTTTGCACAAGATAAAATCAACATTGATTATATCCTATATTATAGAATAACTGAAAAGGATTATGATCATATGTTTGAAAATGTCAGTATTAATTATTATCATCCATGACAGAATAGAATCATTAGGATGCAGGTCCCTGATTATTTGCTCTGTTTATTTCAGTTGAGTTTGAGGGCCACATTCCAACAAAGATTCCTGATCTACCCCCTTTAACTGAAGTCACAGTGTCAACACTACTTGAAGAAATAGAGAACCAGTGGGTGGTCTCTGACAGGTAATCATTTAATGTAATTCAAACAATTTCAGTGCTGCATTTCACATTTATTCCTATAACAAGACATAGGCTATTTGTCAAACAGTATGTAATGTCTCTATGTAAATGCAACTGGTATCTTAGTGGAAGACACACAAAGGATGCAGTTTCAACTTTGTTACACTGTCAGTAATTACACTGCTCTTGAATCTGATTGGTTAGATCAACTGGAAAGACATGGATAAGAAACATTTCAAACAAGTTTTTAAACAATGGGACCTGTTGGCAGGTCTAAAACTACTGTTCTATAGTCAGCTGATATTGATTTCCTTAATAATAAATTGAACTACAATGCAAGAATTCAGGGACACCTACTCTTCAATCAAATGTTTCAGGCCTAGATAATTACACACCCAGCACATCTTATTTCTCTACCAGCATGCGAACCGTGAAGATCCCTCAACTGCAACAGCTCTAGTTGTTTTAACCGATCAATGGATCAGGTCACTTGACCAAAATAAGCTGCTTCTTGATTTTAGTGCAACATTTGACCTTGTTGATCATATGGCTAATAGCTGAGGCCATTGAGGAGAGATGTTTTCTTAAACACTCACTGAGGTGTCACAGTCTACAGAATACCTGTTTTACTGTATGTAGTAAGGTAGCCTAAATATTTTATTAATGATGAAGATTTTGATGAGCAACACTGACATTAGCGGAAGGCTAAGGTCAAACAAATAACCTAAGTAAACCTGGATGCTAGTTGTGAAATCTAAACATATTCAATTTGAAATAGGCAAAACACCTGTACTATGAATGGTCAACAATTTGATAAGAGGTAGAGCATTTTATTTTAATAAAACATTTGGTTACATGGATTCAATGTAAATATTACATATGACTGTGCTCAACAGGTTAAAAAAAAGGGAATTGTTCTAGCATTTGATTACACATGAGAGCTTCTGTGGGTAGTCATAGCAATGGGGCCTTCATTGTGACATCACAAGATTCTGATTCTGGGAGGTTAGCTGTTGCACAGACAAACAGAACAGTGCAAAGAGACTGATTCAACTAACCACTGACAGATTATTCATGTCCTATTTCATTAGCAAGAGAACACGCTGCTTACTTGAGAGGTAGGTTGTAATATAACTTACTGTTTAACTATGTTTCTGAAGAATAACTACTTTTTAAATGACTTGTGTACTAACATGACCCTTTAAGTAGGCCTGACATGCAATCATGGTGACAAGTGAAACTATTGACGAGAGACAGTTTGCTTGAATCAGTTTTTTTGTGAGAAAATTGTTTCATCCTGACAACTGAGATGGCATGTTACAGTTGTTGTAGTCAGCCAGCCTAATGGCAAATACATTCTATTGATGAAAGAAAACCGCATCTCTGTGTTAATCCCCAACATACATTGTAATCAATAATCTCTATAAATATGTAACACAAGGGTAAGTTGTGTAAAAAACAAGTAGGCGAACTTGGCTAACTTGTAGTTGCTAATTTAAAAAAATATTCAGATTTTCTTGATTAAATGGTCATCCATTTCAAATGGTTGAATTGATAGACCTCATTAAATTGAGTTGCACTCAGAGGCACTCAAAGAGAAGACTGGAGTGATTCAAATAGATGAAACTGTACAACAAGTTTGGTCCATGATGGAAATAGTCACTTTCTTCCCCCAAAACCTTTTTGAATGATATTATATAAGTGATTAGTGTGGTTTGTGAGAACCAGGGCCAATATGGAGTGGCGTTACATGAGGGGGTTGAATAAGGCTCAATAGTAAGGTACAGAGAGAGCCTGAAGTTTGATTGTTAAAGTCTATGTTGTGCTTTCTCATCTCCAATGGCAACGCCTTGCATCACAATGAAGATGTCATGAAGGATATTGTGCACATAATGATAGGAACAGCCAAAATTGATTCATTTGAACTTGGTCGCTTTTCCAGTAGCCAACTTTTTACTAATAATTCAGATAGGCCTATGCGTAATCATCTCTGGATTGGGATTGTCACTTGCTTAATTGTAAGTAAAGGGGAAGAAATGTGAGCACATCGTAAAGAGATGTATTATTCTTTGGTTAGCAACACACCACTTACTACAACGTTATGTATTTTCCAGACTTATTGTTAGCTAGGAGGAAGACATGGAGGGTTCAACGCTGACACAGAGGAGGGCTGAGTGTCAGTTGGAAGGATAGGGAGATCCAGACAGACTACATGATGGAGCTGGGAGCCAGGTTGGTTCTGGTGAGACAGATCCAGAGGGAGCAGGAGAAGGAGATTGAAGAGGATTTGGTTTGAGACGAGGAAATGCCAAGCCTGATTGAGGAGGTAACAAGACCAACTTTGACAAAGTCCGACTAGAGTTCTGTTGAACAATATTGATTAAATCAAATATATGTCAATATCGGGCAAAATGTGCCATATGCCATTGAACGTAAGCTAACAGTATTTTGTCTGATAACTTTTCTTGTGTATGTCTCTGAGTATTGTTATGTACATAGTCCTCAGTTCTTATGGTTGCCTTGTCTTTAAAAAAAATTAAATAACAAGACCAAGCGATCTCTCATAGACCTTCAAATCAGGATAATGTAGTTGTCTGACCTAGCTACCTTAAGTTGAATGCACTAACGGTAAATTGTTCTGGACAAAAGCGGTCTGCTAAATGTCTAAAATGTCAAATGTTGTGCTGGGTGTAGTGCATGTATTTTTACACTTAGTTGACCCGTTAGCTAGAAGACCCAGGGTTGGTACAGACTGGTGCAGAGCATCTGAGAGGACACTAGATATATACAGTGTCTTAGGAAAGTATTCAGACACCTTTACTTATTCCCACCTGTTGTTACTTTACTCCTCATTCTAAAATGGATTAAATAAAATAAAGGATTCTCAGCAATCTACACATAATACCCCACAATTACAATGCGAAAAAACTGTGTTACATTTGTATAGAAAATGTATTACATTTAAAAACAGAAATACTTTATTTACATAAGTATACAGACCCTTGCTATGAGTCTCGAAATTGAGCTCAGGTGCATCCTGTTTCCATTGATCGTCCTTTCGATGTTTCTACAACTTGATTGGACTTGTTGTAAATGAAATTGATATGACATGATTTGGAAAGGCACACACCTGTCTATATAAGGTCCCACAGTGGACAGTGCATGCCAGATCAATACCAAACCATGAGGTAGAAGGGATTGTCCGTAAAGCTCCGAGACAGGATTGTGTCGAGAAACAGATGTCCGCAGCATTGAAGGTCCCCCAAGAACACAGTGACCTCCATCATTCTTAAATAGAAGAAGTTTTGGAACCACCAAGACTCTTCCTAGAGCTGGACGCCCGGCAAGCTGAGCATTCGGAGGAGAAGGGTCTTAGTCGGGGAGGTGACCAAGAACCCGATAGTGACTGACAGAGCACAAGAGTTCGAGAGATGGAGATAGGAGAACCTTCCAGAAGGACAACCATCTCTGCAGCACTTCACCAATCAGGCCTTTACGGTAGATTTGCTCAGATGGAAGCCACTCCTCAGTAAAAGGCACATGACAGCCCACTTGGAGTTTCCCTAAAAGGCACCCATTGACTCTCAGACATGAGAAACAAGATGCTCTGGTCTGATGAAACCAAGATTGAAATCTTTGGCCTGATTGCCAAGCGTCACGTCTGGAGGAAATCTGGCACCTACGGCACAGCAAGCACGGTGGTGACAGCATAATGCTGTGGGATGTTCTTTCAGCGGCGTTTTGGACTAAGAGACTAGTCAGGATCGAGGCAAAGATGAACAGAGCACAGAGAGATCCTTGAAGAAAACCTGCTCCAGAGCGCTCCAGGACCTCAGACTGGGGGCGATGGGTCACCTTACAACAGAACAACGACCCTAAGCACAAGCCAAGACAACGCAGGAGTGACTTTGGGACACGTCTCTGAATGTCCTTGAGTGGGCCCAGCCAGAGCCCGGACTTGAACCGGATCGAACATCTATGGACAGACCTGAAAATAGCTGTGCCGCAACTCTCCCCATCCAACCTAACAGAGCTTGAGAGGATCTGCAGAGAAGAATAGGAAGAAAGTCCCCAAACACAAGTATGCCGAGTGTGTAGCGTAATACCCAAGAAGATTCTATGCTGTAATCGCTGCCAACGGTGCTTCAAACAAAGTACTGAATACGAAAGCATATTCCATTATTTTTATTTTAAATTAATTTGGAACGATTCTGTTCTTGCTTTGTCAATATGGGGTATTTTGTGTAGATTGATGACTGAAAAAAATTATTTAATCAATTTTAGAATAAGGGCTGAGGTAACAAAATGTGGAAGAAGTGAAAGGGTCTGAATACTTTCCGAAGGCACTGTATATGTGATTGTAAAAGTAAATAGAGTTCACCCATAAAGAATGTATGTACTGAATGTGATCACTTTCATCATGTCTGTTTCTTTTCTCCTGCAGAAGTGAGAGATGTGACCAAACGTCCACTCACTGAGTTCATGGCTCCCTGTATTGACTCCCTCCCCACCACTGGCTTTCACCAATCGGAGGCCAATACCAACCATGTTGGCATCCCCCCTCTCCATTGGTCATTACGCACTCAGGATGCACAGCGATCATTGTATTTCCTACTTGGTCCCTGCTGAGTGCCCAGTTTCCACAGAGGCCACAGCAGATGTATCTGCTGGTAGAAGAGAGGACTTGTCGACAGATACACATCTTTCCTCAATGCTGCATCGATACCTGCCACACTTCTTTAACAATGACTCCATTCACCACAGCAGACAGTAGAGGGAACCACATGAGGACTCAGATTCTCCAGTGGCAATATCTAATATCAAGGAAGAGGACAGATTCTATCCTTCTCCCTCCCACCACTGGCTCAGCGGTTCATTGGCAATTCATTCAAAGTCCCGGAAACCTCCAGCCTGCTGTTTCAGCCACGGAGTGCCGAGTTGCCACAGTGGACACTGCAGATACAGCCACTGTCAGAAGAGAGAACCGATGGGCAGCTACAATTCTTCCTTCAGTGCTGCCTCCATGCCTGCCACCAGTCGTTGACGATGACTTCATGCCTCCAGAGCACACAGTAGAGGAATCCTATGTGGTCTCATTTGCTACAGAGGCCACTTCAGGCACAGCTACTGTTGATGGAGTGGACAGATCAGCAGCTAAATGCCCTGTCCCAATGCTGCCTCCAAGTCTGCCACGTGTCTTTGACGACAAATGCCAGGGGCGGGCAGTAGAGGGAACCAACAAGTGTCCAGTTGCCAGTGAAACAACCAATGATGTGTCCACTCACCTCAAAGAGGACATGGGAGCTGATCAAAGCCCTCCTGACCCTGCAGCACTGCCTCCAAGCTCGCCATGTATCTGTGACTCTGACCACAAACTGACCAAGGAGGATGTACCCGAGTCCTCCCTTGCCACAGAGATCGCTGTAGGCACATCCATTGTCCAGGGAGAGGACCTGGATAAAAGCCCTGCTCCAAGGCTGCCTCCAAGCTTGTCACACGTTTTGGACAATGACCATAAGCAGCCAGAGGAGACGATAGAGGAAGCCACTGAGTGCTCAGTCGCCGCAGAGGCATCAGTTGCTAATAGAGAGGATCCATCAGCAGCCACAGGTCTTCCCTTAGTGCTGCCTTCAAGCCTGCAACTTGTCTTTGACAATGACTACAAACTACCAGAGGAGGCAGTAGAGGGCACCAGCAAGTGTCCAGTTGCCCGTGAAGCAGTCGCTTCCGTGTCCACTGTCCTCCAAGAGGAGTTTTTGGCTGAAAAAAGTCCTCCTGCACCCACAGCACTGTCTCTAAGGCTGCCCTGCACCCACAACATTGACCACAAACAGCCAGAGGAGACCGTTGAGAACACCACAGAGTGCTCAGTTGACATAGAGGAAAGTGCAGTTGCATCCACTGTCAAGAGAGAGGAAATGATGGGTGATAAAAGCCCTGTCCATGCACTTCCTCCAAGCCTGGCATGCATCCATGACAAGGACCACAAGCAGCCAGATCAGAAAGGAAGGGGCACTACTGTGGAGGTGGATATCTGCCCTCACGCTCAACAGCTGGTCTCAGATGCTAACTTAACTCTGGCAACCCGCAATGATGAGCTGCCCAACCCTCTGATCTGCGTAGTCACTAAGATGCCTGTTAGAGTTGGAGCATCCATATGCAGGTCAGAGGATGAGGAACCCAGGCCCTGGACCCTGGAAGAGGCAAAGGTAGGTGTCGAATTTCACCTTACTACTTTACAGGGATGGTGGTCATTTCCATTTCAATTCAATGCGTTGAAGAGAATTGGAATCTTAGAGTCTTTTGATCGGAATTGAAATGGAATTGACCCCAACCCTGCTGCTCTTTGCTCATAGTATAAAACATCACCCCTCACTAGGGTTAGCATTTGTATTACTTTTAGTATGGACCCAGGAACATCTATAGATATTGTAAAATCTAATGGGGTGCCCCATGAGGCCATCATTGTATGTTGATCACTCAGTTGTGTATTGAATGTGCTACATTGGAACAATATTACATCTAGAGTCAATGTCTTCCTGTTAGGATCATTGGATAGGCATTGAAATTGAGAGTGAAGAGAGGAGCGTCACTGAGGAGGTGAGCCCGAGGGAGGGATTGAAGAGTGAGGCGGATTGTGCCCATTCCAAGTGCTCTATTGGGAAGGTTTCAACAGAGAGAGCAGAAACCATCCTGGGAAGAGTGGGCTTTCTGCTCATGAACCAAATGCAGAAAATCCCATTTTTGAAGATGGAGGAAAAAGAGAAAAATAAGAAACTGAATAAGAAGTTGAAAGATGAAGAGAAAGAGAGAAAGGAGATAAAACACAAGGAGGAGGAGCAAAAAAAGAGGGAGAAGAAAGAGATGAAGGAGAGAGAGAAAGAGCAGAAGAAAGTCATGAAGGCTGAGAAGAAGAGGGAGAAGTTAGAACAGAAAAAGAGAGAGAAGGAAAGAAAAGAGAAGGAAAAGGCAGAGAAAAAGAGGTTAGAGGGGCTGATGAAGATACATAATGACATGATGAAAGACAGAATTAAGAAAGAGAAGAAGTGTTCTGAGGAGCTGAAAAAGAGAGAGAAAGCTCAAGCTGCATTCTTGGAGATGGAGAGAAAGATTCAAGAAAAGGAGGAGAAGAGAGAAAAGATGAGGAGAGAGGAGAGGAAGAGAGGAGAGGAGAAGAAAAAGAGGGAGCCAGCTGGAGGTGGAACTGAGACGGTGATAGAAGAGCAGGGAAGGGATGAAAGCTTGAAGATGGATGAGTAGACTGGGTAATAGAGAGTAGGGAGGGAGGGATATGGTATTTTTGCATGCAATGAAAGAACGAAGCATTTAAAAATAAAATAAAAAATGTTTACTCTGTTTGATTTTTGTTAAGGCATACTGTACAACACTGTATAAACACAAAATGTTGACTTTTCACACATCTGGGGAGTGTTTAATGATGAGGAGTTGAGGAAGAACAGGGGGGGAGTTGGAGGGTGGAGAGGAATATGATACAGAGGAATTCGATAGAAGGAATATGATATTTTATTTTATTTCATTCGCCATGTCAGTTCAGAACAAATTCTTATTTTCAATGACGGCCTACCAAAAGGCAAAAGGCCTCCTGCGGGGATGGGGTCTGGGATTAAAAATAAATAAATAAACTTAAAACATAGGACAAAACACACATCACGACAAGTGAGACAACACAACACTTTAACCTCTTTCAGCTAGGGGGCACTATTTTTATGTTTGGAAAAAAGAACGTTCCCAAAGTAAACGGCCTATTTCTCAGGCCCATATGCTAGAATATGCATATAATTGACAGATTAGGATAGAAAACACTCTAAAGTTTCCAAAACTGTCAAAATATTGTCTGTGAGTATAACAGAACTGATATTGCAAGCGAAAACCTGAGGAAAATAAAACCAGGAAGAGGCCTCTATTTTGAAAGCTATATGTTCCATAGCCTGCCTTCGCTCCATTTAAAGGGATATCAACCAGATTCCCTTTCCTATCGCTTCCTCAAGGTGTCAACAGTCTTTAGACATAGTTTCAGGCTTTTATTTTGAAAAATGAGCGAGCAAGATAACATCGCGTAGTGGATAGCTGGGTGTTCGCATGAGTTTTGCTTGCGCAACAGAGTGGTGCAGCCATTGACTCTCCCTCTCCTACTGAAAAAGAGACAGTGCCGGTTGATATATTATCGATTATATACTTTAAAATCAACCTGAGGATTGATTATAAAAAACGTTTGACATGTTTCTGTGGACATTACGGATACTATTTGGAATTTGTCTGCGTTGTTGTGACCGCTCGAGCCTGTGGATTTCTGAACACAACGCGCCAAACAAACTGAGGTATTTTGGATATAAAAATAATCTTTATGGAACAAAAGGAACATTTATTGTGTAACTGGGAGTCTCGTGAGTGAAAACATCCGAAGATCAAAGGTAAGCAATTAATTTTATTGCTTTTCTCATTTTCGTGACCAAGCTACTTTGATGCTAGGTGTCCATAATGTTTTGTCTAGTGATCGATAAACTTACACAAACGCTTGGATTGCTTTCGCTGTAAAGCATATTTTCAAAATCTGACACAACAGACGGATTAACAAAAAGCTAAGCTGTGTTTTGCTATATTGTGATTTCATGAATATAAATATTTATAGTAATATTATTTGAATGTGGCGCTCTGCAATTCAGCGGTTGTTGATGAAAATTATCCTAACGTTAACGGAATGGGTAGCGTCAATTAGTTTTTAACAAGGTAGGCCAGTTGAGAACAAGTTCTCACTTACAACTGCAACCTGACCAAGATAAAACAAATCAGTGCGACAAAAACAACACAGCACATGGGTTAAACAAACGTACAGTTAATAGCATAATAGTAAAAATCTATGTTCAGAGTGTGCAAACGTAATAATATTAATGAGGTAAGGCAAAAAAATAGGTCATAGAGGCGAAATAACTACAAATTATCATTAATACTGGAGTGATAGATGTGCAGAGTATCATGTGCAAGTAGAGATACTGGGGTACAAAAGAGAAAAATAAATAAATAACCGATTTATGATTTTTCAGCACCAATACCGATACCAATTATTGGAGGACCAAAAAAGCCGATTCCGATTAATCGGCCAATTTTTTATTTATTTTTTGAAATAATGACAATTACAACAATACTGAATGAACACTTATTTTAACTTAATATAATACATCAATAAAATCAATTTAGCCTCAAGTAAATAATGAAACATGTTCAATTTGGTGTAAATAATGCAAAAACAAAGTGTTGGCGAAGAAAGTAAAAGTGCAATATGTGCTATGTAAGAAAGCTAAAGTTTCAGTTCCTTGCTCAGAACATATGAAAGCTGGTGGGTTCCTTTTAACACGAGTCTTCAATATTCCCAGGTAAGACGTTTTAGGATGTAGTTATTATAGGAATTATAGGACTATTTCCCTCTATACCATTTGTATTTCATTAACCTTTGACTATTGGATTACATGATTCCACATGTGTTATTTCATAGTGTTGATGTCTTCCCTATTCTGCCCTCCCAAGCAAAAAGGCAGTAACTGCTCATTTGGTCAAAAATTAGTTCATGTCATTTTTGTTAGATTAAATGCATGCTTAATCATGTGGACAAGTATCCTGCCTCTATTGTATTGTGTTTTGGAGAAAATGGGGTTTACCTTTGTATCATATCATTTTATTCTGTGATGCAATCGAACCTGTATGACACTGACTGACACCTACACACACATACCTTGCTAATCTAGGGATACAACTCCATGGAACAGCATTCCCGGGGGTTAAATGATGGTTGAACTTGCTCTGAAACGCCGACATCCAGACAGACACTGGTAAGAACTAGCCAGCTAAGTAGATCTGACATCAAAATGAATTAGCTAGCTAGCAAGCTAAGCTAGCTAGCGAGCATAGACTAACAATGCTACCTGCTCTCATAAGATATCTGCAATTGGTACTAACGTCAATCTATTAGCCATATAATTAATGAATTATATTCTGAAATTTCATCTGATGGTTTCTTTGAATCAGTACACCATACACACGATTTCTAGCCAGTGACAGCCACCTAGCTAAAACTGACGCGCCCCTACCAAAACGTCAAAACCGACGTAGCTAGCATTAGCATGAAGCAATAGATTTGTGCTACATTTTCCCATAAGAGACAATCAGCAGTTTATACTAGCTTTAATCTATTTGACCTAGAATTAATATAATCCCTATAGTTGTATTCTGACATTCAATGTGTTATTTGAACCCATAACGTTACACCACACACGATCTCTAGCCAGCTGACTAGAGACGTCAGTTGGACGTGCACCCCATACTGAGCTGTCAAAAGCCACCCACACTCGTTTTCCGGATGAGCGCACACACACAGCATTGCTAGCTCATTAATAATATATATACTCACATGTTCAGGGTTTCTGGTTTTCTTTTATATTCCAGTATTGCGTGACTGTCCTGGTCAGGAAAGTTAAAATCTCAAATTGTATCCATCACCTTTGTTGGTGGAATATGTAATTAGTACAACAAGCTTTGACATACCAAACGTGTGCTCAATGTGTCTGCTTCAGTGCCATCATTACATGAATGCGGAAAAAACTGTTTTGCATGACTTCCACCAATTCCCGTGGTCTACATGATTAGTATCTATGCGGAACAAAGTTGCCATGTGAGGGTGTATTAGGACAGTCCAACCACGTCAACACTAGATCTTATTCCTGTCAATGTCCAACCATGCAATTTTTTTGTATTTGTAAGGAAAAATGAAAATGTAAGAGCCTTTTTGGGAGCAGGTATGAAATTAATAGATGAACTGAGTTATGACAGTGAAAATGATTATGATAATGTTTGCACAAGATAAAATCAACATTGATTATATCCTATATTATAGAATAACTGAAAAGGATTATGATCATATGTTTGAAAATGTCAGTATTAATTATTATCATCCATGACAGAATAGAATCATTAGGATGCAGGTCCCTGATTATTTGCTCTGTTTATTTCAGTTGAGTTTGAGGGCCACATTCCAACAAAGATTCCTGATCTACCCCCTTTAACTGAAGTCACAGTGTCAACACTACTTGAAGAAATAGAGAACCAGTGGGTGGTCTCTGACAGGTAATCATTTAATGTAATTCAAACAATTTCAGTGCTGCATTTCACATTTATTCCTATAACAAGACATAGGCTATTTGTCAAACAGTATGTAATGTCTCTATGTAAATGCAACTGGTATCTTAGTGGAAGACACACAAAGGATGCAGTTTCAACTTTGTTACACTGTCAGTAATTACACTGCTCTTGAGTCTGATTGGTTAGATCAACTGGAAAGACATGGATAAGAAACATTTCAAACAAGTTTTTAAACAATGGGACCTGTTGGCAGGTCTAAAACTACTGTTCTATAGTCAGCTGATATTGATTTCCTTAATAATAAATTGAACTACAATGCAAGAATTCAGGGACACCTACTCTTCAATCAAATGTTTCAGGCCTAGATAATTACACACCCAGCACATCTTATTTCTCTACCAGCATGCGAACCGTGAAGATCCCTCAACTGCAACAGCTCTAGTTGTTTTAACCGATCAATGGATCAGGTCACTTGACCAAAATAAGCTGCTTCTTGATTTTAGTGCAACATTTGACCTTGTTGATCATATGGCTAATAGCTGAGGCCATTGAGGAGAGATGTTTTCTTAAACACTCACTGAGGTGTCACAGTCTACAGAATACCTGTTTTACTGTATGTAGTAAGGTAGCCTAAATATTTTATTAATGATGAAGATTTTGATGAGCAACACTGACATTAGCGGAAGGCTAAGGTCAAACAAATAACCTAAGTAAACCTGGATGCTAGTTGTGAAATCTAAAACATATTCAATTTGAAATAGGCAAAACACCTGTACTATGAATGGTCAACAATTTAATAAGAGGTAGAGCATTTTATTTTAATAAAACATTTGGTTACATGGATTCAATGTAAATATTACATATGACTGTGCTCAACAGGTTAAAAAAAAGGGAATTGTTCTAGCATTTGATTACACATGAGAGCTTCTGTGGGTAGTCATAGCAATGGGGCCTTCATTGTGACATCACAAGATTCTGATTCTGGGAGGTTAGCTGTTGCACAGACAAACAGAACAGTGCAAAGAGACTGATTCAACTAACCACTGACAGATTATTCATGTCCTATTTCATTAGCAAGAGAACACGCTGCTTACTTGAGAGGTAGGTTGTAATATAACTTACTGTTTAACTATGTTTCTGAAGAATAACTACTTTTTAAATGACTTGTGTACTAACATGACCCTTTAAGTAGGCCTGACATGCAATCATGGTGACAAGTGAAACTATTGACGAGAGACAGTTTGCTTGAATCAGTTTTTTTGTGAGAAAATTGTTCATCCTGACAACTGAGATGGCATGTTACAGTTGTTGTAGTCAGCCAGCCTAAAGGCAAATACATTCTATTGATGAAAGAAAACCGCATCTCTGTGTTAATCCCCAACATACATTGTAATCAATTATCTCTATAAATATGTAACACAAGGGTAGGTTGTGTAAAAAACAAGTAGGCGAACTTGGCTAACTTGTAGTTGCTAATTTAAAAAAATATTCAGATTTTCTTGACTAAATGGTCATCCATTTCAAATGGTTGAATTGATAGACCTCATTAAATTGAGTTGCACTCAGAGGCACTCAAAGAGAAGACTGGAGTGATTCAAATAGATGAAACTGTACAACAAGTTTGGTCCATGATGGAAATAGTCACTTTCTTCCCCCAAAACCTTTTTGAATGATATTATATAAGTGATTAGTGTGGTTTGTGAGAACCAGGGCCAATATGGAGTGGCGTTACATGAGGGGGTTGAATAAGGCTCAATAGTAAGGTACAGAGAGAGCCTGAAGTTTGATTGTTAAAGTCTATGTTGTGCTTTCTCATCTCCAATGGCAACGCCTTGCATCACAATGAAGATGTCATGAAGGATATTGTGCACATAATGATAGGAACAGCCAAAATTGATTCATTTGAACTTGGTCGCTTTTCCAGTAGCCAACTTTTTACTAATAATTCAGATAGGCCTATTGCGTAATCATCTCTGGAATGGGATTGTCACTTGCTTAATTGTAAGTAAAGGGGAAGAAATGTGAGCACATCGTAAAGAGATGTATTATTCTTTGGTTAGCAACACACCACTTACTACAACGTTATGTATTTTCCAGACTTATTGTTAGCTAGGAGGAAGACATGGAGGGTTCAACGCTGACACAGAGGAGGGCTGAGTGTCAGTTGAAGGATAGGGAGATCCAGACAGACTACATGATGGAGCTGGGAGCCAGGTTGGTTCTGGTGAGACAGATCCAGAGGGAGCAGGAGAAGGAGATGAAGAGGATTTGGTTTGAGACGAGGAAAATGCCAAGCCTGATTGAGGAGGTAACAAGACCAACTTTGACAAAGTCGACTAGAGTTCTGTTGAACAAAATTGATTAAATCAAATATTTGTCAATATACTGGCAAAATGTGCGATATGCCATTGAACGTAAGCTAACAGTATTTTGTCTGATAACTTTTCTTGTGTTGTATTGTGTATGTCTCTGAGTATTGTTATGTACATAGTCCTCAGTTCTTATGGTTGCCTTGTCTTTAAAAAAAATTAAATAACAAGACCAAGCGATCTCTCATAGACCTTCAAATCAGGATAATGTAGTTGTCTGACCTAGCTACCTTAAGTTGAATGCACTAACGGTAAATTGTTCTGGACAAAAGCGTCTGCTAAATGTCTAAAATGTCAAATGTTGTGCTGGGTGTAGTGCATGTATTTTTACACTTAGTTGACCCGTTAGCTAGAAGACCCAGGGTTGGTACAGACTGGTGCAGAGCATCTGAGAGGACACTAGATATATACAGGGTCTTAGGAAAGTATTCAGACACCTTTACTTATTCCACCTGTTGTTACTTTACATCCTCATTCTAAAATGGATTAAATAAAATAAAGATTCTCAGCAATCTACACATAATACCCCACAATTACAATGCGAAAAAACTGTGTTACATTTGTATTGAAAATGTATTACATTTAAAAACAGAAATACTTTATTTACATAAGTATACAGACCCTTTGCTATGAGTCTCGAAATTGAGCTCAGGTGCATCCTGTTTCCATTGATCGTCCTTTCGATGTTTCTACAACTTGATTGGACTTGTTGTAAATGAAATTGATATGACATGATTTGGAAAGGCACACACCTGTCTATATAAGGTCCCACAGTGGACAGTGCATGCCAGATCAAATACCAAACCACGAGGTAGAAGGGATTGTCCGTAAAGCTCCGAGACAGGATTGTGTCGAGAAACAGATGTCCGCAGCATTGAAGGTCCCCAAGAACACAGTGACCTCCATCATTCTTAAATAGAAGAAGTTTGGAACCACCAAGACTCTTCCTAGAGCTGGACGCCCGGCAAGCTGAGCATTCGGAGGAGAAGGGTCTTAGTCGGGGAGGTGACCAAGAACCCGATAGTGACTGACAGAGCACAAGAGTTCCTCTGTGGAGATAGGAGAACCTTCCAGAAGGACAACCATCTCTGCAGCACTTCACCAATCAGGCCTTTACGGTAGATTTGCCAGATGGAAGCCACTCCTCAGTAAAAGGCACATGACAGCCCACTTGGAGTTTCCCAAAAGGCACCCATTGACTCTCAGACCATGAGAAACAAGATGCTCTGGTCTGATGAAACCAAGATTGAAATCTTTGGCCTGATTGCCAAGCGTCACGTCTGGAGGAAATCTGGCACCTACGGCACAGTCAAGCACGGTGGTGGCAGCATCATGCTGTGGGGATGTTTTTCAGCGGCGTGGACTAAGAGACTAGTCAGGATCGAGGCAAAGATGAACGGAGCACAGAGAGATCCTTGAAGAAAACCTGCTCCAGAGCGCTCAGGACCTCAGACTGGGGGCGATGGGTCACCTTACAACAGAACAACGACCCTAAGCACAAGCCAAGACAACGCAGGAGTGACTTTGGGACACGTCTCTGAATGTCCTTGAGTGGCCCAGCCAGAGCCCGGACTTGAACCGGATCGAACATCTATGGACAGACCTGAAAATAGCTGTGCCGCAACTCTCCCCATCCAACCTAACAGAGCTTGAGAGGATCTGCAGAGAAGAATGGGAGAAAGTCCCCAAACACAAGTATGCCGAGTGTGTAGCGTAATACCCAAGAAGATTCTATGCTGTAATCGCTGCCAACGGTGCTTCAACAAAGTACTGAATACGAAAGCATATTCCCATTATTTTTATTTTAAATTAATTTGGAACGATTCTGTTCTTGCTTTGTCAATATGGGGTATTTTGTGTAGATTGATGACTGAAAAAAATTATTTAATCAATTTTAGAATAAGGCTGAGGTAACAAAATGTGGAAGAAGTGAAAGGGTCTGAATACTTTCCGAAGGCACTGTATATGTGATGTAAAAGTAAATAGAGTTCACTCATAAAGAATGTATGTACTGAATGTGATCACTTTCATCATGTCTGTTTCTTTTCTCCTGCAGAATGTGAGAGATGTGACCAAACGTCCACTCACTGAGTTCATGGCTCCCTGTATTGACTCCCTCCCACCACTGGCTTTCACCAATCGGAGGCCAATACCAACCATGTTGCATCCCCCCTCTCCATTGGTCATACGCACTCAGGATGCACAGCGATTCATTGTATTTTCCTACTTTGTCCCTGCTGAGTGCCCAGTTTCCACAGAGGCCACAGCAGATGTATCTGCTGGTAGAAGAGAGGACTTGTCGACAGATACACATCTTTCCTCAATGCTGCATCGATACCTGCCACACTTCTTTAACAATGACTCCATTCCACCACAGCAGACAGTAGAGGGAACCACTGAGGACTCAGATTCTCCAGTGGCAATATCTAATATCAAGGAAGAGGACAGATTCTATCCTTTCTCCCTCCCACCACTGGCTCAGCGGTTCATTGGCAATTCATTCAAAGTCCCGGAAACCTCCCAGCCTGCTGTTTCAGCCACGGAGTGCCGAGTTGCCACAGTGGACACTGCAGATACAGCCACTGTCAAGAGAGAGAACCGATGGGCAGCTACAATTCTTCCTTCAGTGCTGCCTCCATGCCTGCCACCAGTCGTTGACGATGACTTAATGCCTCCAGAGCACACAGTAGAGGAATCCTATGTGGTCTCATTTGCTACAGAGGCCACTTCAGGCACAGCTACTGTTGATGGAATGGACAGATCAGCAGCTAAATGCCCTGTCCCAATGCTGCCTCCAAGTCTGCCACGTGTCTTTGACGACAAACTGCCAGGGGCGGCAGTAGAGGGAACCAACAAGTGTCCAGTTGCCAGTGAAACAACCAATGATGTGTCCACTCACCTCAAAGAGGACATGGGAGCTGATCAAAGCCCTCCTGACCCTGCAGCACTGCCTCCAAGCTCGCCATGTATCTGTGACTCTGACCACAAACTGATAGGAGGAAAAAGAGGATGTACCCGAGTCCTCCCTTGCCACAGAGATCGCTGTAGGCACATCCATTGTCCAGGGAGAGGACCTGGATAAAAGCCCTGCTCCAAGGCTGCCTCCAAGCTTGTCACACGTTTTGGACAATGACCATAAGCAGCCAGAGGAGACGATAGAGGAAGCCACTGAGTGCTCAGTCGCCGCAGAGGCATCAGTTGCTAATAGAGAGGATCCATCAGCAGCCACAGGTCTTCCCTTAGTGCTGCCTTCAAGCCTGCAACTTGTCTTTGACAATGACTACAAACTACCAGAGGAGGCAGTAGAGGGCACCAGCAAGTGTCCAGTTGCCCGTGAAGCAGTCGCTTCCGTGTCCACTGTCCTCCAAGAGGAGTTTTTGGCTGAAAAAAGTCCTCCTGCACCCACAGCACTGTCTCTAAGGCTGCCCTGCACCCACAACATTGACCACAAACAGCCAGAGGAGACCGTTGAGAACACCACAGAGTGCTCAGTTGACATAGAGGAAAGTGCAGTTGCATCCACTGTCAAGAGAGAGGAAATGATGGGTGATAAAAGCCCTGTCCATGCACTTCCTCCAAGCCTGGCATGCATCCATGACAAGGACCACAAGCAGCCAGATCAGAAAGGAAGGGGCACTACTGTGGAGGTGGATATCTGCCCTCACGCTCAACAGCTGGTCTCAGATGCTAACTTAACTCTGGCAACCCGCAATGATGAGCTGCCCAACCCTCTGATCTGCGTAGTCACTAAGATGCCTGTTAGAGTTGGAGCATCCATATGCAGGTCAGAGGATGAGGAACCCAGGCCCTGGACCCTGGAAGAGGCAAAGGTAGGTGTCGAATTTCACCTTACTACTTTACAGGGATGGTGGTCATTTCCATTTCAATTCAATGCGTTGAAGAGAATTGGAATCTTAGAGTCTTTTGATCGGAATTGAAATGGAATTGACCCCAACCCTGCTGCTCTTTGCTCATAGTATAAAACATCACCCCTCACTAGGGTTAGCATTTGTATTACTTTTAGTATGGACCCAGGAACATCTATAGATATTGTAAAATCTAATGGGGTGCCCCATGAGGCCATCATTGTATGTTGATCACTCAGTTGTGTATTGAATGTGCTACATTGGAACAATATTACATCTAGAGTCAATGTCTTCCTGTTAGGATCATTGGATAGGCATTGAAATTGAGAGTGAAGAGAGGAGCGTCACTGAGGAGGTGAGCCCGAGGGAGGGATTGAAGAGTGAGGCGGATTGTGCCCATTCCAAGTGCTCTATTGGGAAGGTTTCAACAGAGAGAGCAGAAACCATCCTGGGAAGAGTGGGCTTTCTGCTCATGAACCAAATGCAGAAAATCCCATTTTTGAAGATGGAGGAAAAAGAGAAAAATAAGAAACTGAATAAGAAGTTGAAAGATGAAGAGAAAGAGAGAAAGGAGATAAAACACAAGGAGGAGGAGCAAAAAAAGAGGGAGAAGAAAGAGATGAAGGAGAGAGAGAAAGAGCAGAAGAAAGTCATGAAGGCTGAGAAGAAGAGGGAGAAGTTAGAACAGAAAAAGAGAGAGAAGGAAAGAAAAGAGAAGGAAAAGGCAGAGAAAAAGAGGTTAGAGGGGCTGATGAAGATACATAATGACATGATGAAAGACAGAATTAAGAAAGAGAAGAAGTGTTCTGAGGAGCTGAAAAAGAGAGAGAAAGCTCAAGCTGCATTCTTGGAGATGGAGAGAAAGATTCAAGAAAAGGAGGAGAAGAAGAGAGAAAAGATGAGGAGAGAGGAGAGGAAGAGACTGGAGGAGAAGAAAAAGAGGGAACCAGCTGGAGGTGGAACTGAGACGGTGATAGAAGAGCAGGGAAGGGATGAAAGCTTGAAGATGGATGAGTAGACTGGGTAATAGAGAGTAGGGAGGGAGGGATATGGTATTTTTGCATGCAATGAAAGAATGAAGCATTTAAAAATAAAATAAAAAATGTTTACTCTGTTTGATTTTTGTTAAGGCATACTGTACAACACTGTATAAACACAAAATGTTGACTTTTCACACATCTGGGGAGTGTTTAATGATGAGGAGTTGAGGAAGAACAGGGGGGGAGTTGGAGGGTGGAGAGGAATATGATACAGAGGAATTTGATAGAAGGAATATGATATTTTATTTTATTTCACTATTTCACTATTTCACTCAGTTCAGAACAAATTCTTATTTACAATGACGGCCTACCAAAAGGCCTCCTGCGGGGATGGGGTCTGGGATTAAAAATAAATAAATAAACTTAAAACATAGGACAAAACACACATCACGACAAGTGAGACAACACAACACTTTAACCTCTTTCAGCTAGGGGGCACTATTTTTATGTTTGGAAAAAGAACGTTCCCAAAGTAAACGGCCTATTTCTCAGGCCCATATGCTAGAATATGTATATAATTGACAGATTAGGATAGAAAACACTCTAAAGTTTCCAAACTGTCAAAATATTGTCTGTGAGTATAACAGAACTGATATTGCAAGCGAAAACCTGAGGAAAATAAAACCAGGAAGAGGCCTCTATTTTGAAAGCTATATGTTCCATAGCCTGCCTTCGCTCCATTTAAAGGGATATCAACCAGATTCCCTTTCCTATCGCTTCCTCAAGGTGTCAACAGTCTTTAGACATAGTTTCAGGCTTTTATTTTGAAAAATGAGCGAGCAAGATAACATTGCGTAGTGGATAGCTGGGTGTTCGCATGAGTTTTGCTTGCGCAACAGAGTGGTGCAGCCATTGACTCTCCCTCTCCTACTGAAAAAGAGACGGTTGATATATTATCGATTATATACTTTAAAATCAACCTGAGGATTGATTATAAAAAACGTTTGACATGTTTCTGTGGACATTACGGATACTATTTGGAATTTGTCTGCGTTGTTGTGACCGCTCGAGCCTGTGGATTTCTGAACACAACGCGCCAAACAAACTGAGGTATTTTGGATATAAAAATAATCTTTATGGAACAAAAGGAACATTTATTGTGTAACTGGGAGTCTCGTGAGTGAAAACATCCGAAGATCAAAGGTAAGCAATTAATTTTATTGCTTTTCTCATTTTCGTGACCAAGCTACTTTGATGCTAGGTGTCCATAATGTTTTGTCTAGTGATCGATAAACTTACACAAACGCTTGGATTGCTTTCGCTGTAAAGCATATTTTCAAAATCTGACACAACAGACGGATTAACAAAAAGCTAAGCTGTGTTTTGCTATATTAAGATTTCATGAATATAAATATTTATAGTAATATTATTTGAATGTGGCGCTCTGCAATTCAGCGGTTGTTGATGAAAATTATCCTAACGTTAACGGAATGGGTAGCGTCAATTAGTTTTTAACAAGGTAGGCCAGTTGAGAACCAGTTCTCACTTACAACTGCAACCTGACCAAGATAAAACAAATCAGTGCGACAAAAACAACACAGAGTTGCACATGGGTTAAACAAACGTACAGTTAATAGCATAATAGTAAAAATCTATGTTCAGAGTGTGCAAACGTAATAATATTAATGAGGTAAGGCAAAAAAATAGGCCATAGAGGCGAAATAACTACAAATTATCATTAATACTGGAGTGATAGATGTGCAGAGTATCATGTGCAAGTAGAGATACTGGGGTACAAAAGAGAAAAATAAATAAATAACCGATTATGATTTTTCAACACCAATACCGATACCAATTATTGGAGCACCAAAAAAGCTGATACCGATTAATCAGCCAATTTTTTATTTATTTTTTGAAATAATGACAATTACAACAATACTGAATGAACACTTATTTTAACTTAATATAATACATCAATAAAATCTATTTAGCCTCAAGTAAATAATGAAACATGTTCAATTTGGTGTAAATAATGCAAAAACAAAGTGTTGGCGAAGAAAGTAAAAGTGCAATATGTGCTATGTAAGAAAGCTAAAGTTTCAGTTCCTTGCTCAGAACATATGAAAGCTGGTGGGTTCCTTTTAACATGAGTCTTCAATATTCCCAGGTAAGACGTTTTAGGATGTAGTTATTATAGGAATTATAGGACTATTTCCCTCTATACCATTTGTATTTCATTAACCTTTGACTATTGGATGTTCTTATAGGCACTTTAGTATTGCCAGTGTAACAGTATAGCTTCCATCCCTCTCCTCGCTCCTCCCAGCAACACAACGACAACAGCCACCATCAAAGCAGCGTTACCCATGCAGAGCAAGAGGAACAACTACTAGAAGGCTCAGAGCGAGTGACGTTTGAAACGCTATTACCGCGCGCTAACTAGCTAGCCATTTCACTTCGGTTACACCAGCCTCATCTCGGGAGTTGATAGGCTTGAAGTCATAAACAGCGCAATGCTTGACGCACAACGAAGAGCTGCTGGCAAAACGCAAAGAAAGCCTGTTTGAATTAATGTTTACGCGCCTGCTTCTGCCTACCACCGCTCAGTCAGATACTTAGATACGTGTATGCTTGTATGCTCAGTCAGATTATATGCAACGCAGGAAACGCTAGATAATATTTAGTAATATCATCAACCATGTGTAGTTAACTAGTGATTATGATTGATTGTCTTTTATAAGATAAGTTTAATGCTAGCTAGCAACTTACCTTGGCTTACTGCATTCGCGTAACAGGCAGTCTCCTTGTGGAGTGCAACGAGAGAGAGGCAGGTCGTTATTGGGTTAACTGTAAGGTTGCAAGATTGAATCCCCCGAGCTGACAAGGTGAAAATCTGGAGTTCTGCCCCTGAACGAGGCAGTTAACCCACCGTTCCTAGGCCGTCATTGAAAATAAGAATGTGTTCTTAACTGACTTGCCTAGTTAAATAAAGGTAAATATATATATATATATATTTATTTTTATAATCGGCGCCCAAAAATACTGATATACTATGATAAAAAAATTACAGACCTCTACATGCTTTGTAAGTAGGAAAACCTGCAAAATAGGCAGCTTATCAAATACTTGTTCTCCCCACTGTATATGAAATATGTACAAATAAACGAGGAAAGCAAATATTTTCACCGGACAAGACAAGAAAACACACCTCCGACTGCTACGCGATCTTGGGACAGTCTCTGCCCAACGAGAGAACTAAGACGACAACATAGCATGGCAGCAACACATGACAACACAGCATGGTAGCAACACAATATGACAATAACATGGTAGCAACACAACATGGCAGCAGCACAACATGGTAGCAGCACAAAACAGGGTACAAACATTGTTGGGCAGGGACAACAGCACAAAGGGCAAGAAGGAAGAGACAACAATACATCACGCAAAGCAGCCATAGAGGAAATATGATAGAAGAATATAATACACAGAATACGATAGAGGGGAATATGATATAGATTATTATAATACAGGGGAATATGATAGAGAGGGAAATGATGGAGAGGAAAAAGATAGCGGGGAATATAATACACAGAATATGATAGAGAGGAATATGATGGAGGGGAATATGATAGCGGAGAAAATGATTGAGGGGAATATGATGGAGGGGAATATGATGGAATATGATGGAGCCTACATAAAGCTGTCCCAACAGCAGAGTCCCAACACCTTACCACTGCTACACCTGGCTATCAGCTAGAGCCTTGTCTGGCAGCGAAATAGTTCCTTCATCCAGTGAGGAACATGGGCTACTAGCAGCTTACTACACAACATACACTTAGTGTTCATTTCTTAGCTACAGTATACATTTCTCCCTGCCTAATTAAATCAATTATGAATCATACAAGACATTTTTGGACTCAACTTGTTGTGCTGTGCTCACTTGAACAGGAAGGTGGTGCAGCGGTCCTTCGTGGGCAAATTTTGTCATCAAACTTTGTAATCAAGGTCTGGCATTCTCTGGATTCATGGTACTTTTAAGACAACTGGGAACTCAACAAAAAAAGCTTGAATCATGATTATGTCAGTGATCTTCAGGTCGTAGCTCTTTAAAGAGCTCTTTTTCCTAGCCACCGTGCTTCTACACCTGCATTGCTTGCTGTTTGGGGTTTTAGGCTGGGTTTCTGTACAGCACTTTGAGATATCAGCTGATGTACGAAGGGCTATATAAATACATTTGATTTGATTTGATTTAAAGAGGCCCGAGTTCCAAATTTACAATTCCGAGCTGGATGAAAAATGAAAACGTATTTTCCAAGTCGTAGCTCCTTTTTCCCGAGTTACCAGTTGTCTTGAACTTACTAAACTTACTTGATGTCAGCTTTGCACACACTTGGCATTCTCTCAACCATCTTCACCTGGAATGCCTTTTCAACAGTCTTGAAGGAGTTCGCTCATATGCTGAGCACTTGTTGGCTGCTTTTCCCAAGCAATCTCACTTGGGATGAGGTCGGGTGATTGTGGAGGCTGGATCATCTGATGCAGAACTCCATCACTCTCCTTCTTGTTCAAATATCCCTTACACAGCCTGGAGGTGTGTTGGGTCATTGTCCTGTTGAAAACAAATGATTAGTTCCACTAAGCGCAAACCAGATGGGATGGCGGATCGCTGCAGAATGCTGTGGTAGCCATGCTGGTTAAGTGTGCTTGAATTCTAAATAGATCACAGACAGTGTCACCAACAAAGCAACCCCACACCATCACACCTCATCCTCCATGATTCACGCTGTGAACTACATATGCGGAGATCATCCGTTCACCTACTCCGCGTCTCACAAAGATACGGAGGTTGGAACCAAAATCTCAAATTTGGACTGATCTGACCAAAGGACAGATTTCCACCAGTCTAATGTCTATTGCTTGTGTTTCTTGGCCCAAGCAAGTCTCTTTTTATTATTGGTGTCCTTTAGTAGTGATCTCTTTGCAGAATTTTGACCATGAAGGTCTGATTCACGCAGTCTCCTTTGAAAAGTTGATGTTGAGATGTGTCTGTTACTTGAACTTTGTGAAGCATTTATTTGGTCTGCAATTTATGAGGCTGGTAACTCTAATGAACTTTCCTGATTGACTGATCTTCATGTCTTAAGGTAATGATGGACTGTTGTTTCTCTTTGCTTATTTGACCTGTTCTTGCCATAATATGGACTTGTTAATTTTCTCCAAATAGGGCAATCTTCTGTAAACAACCCCTACCTTGTCACAACACAATTGATTGATTCAAACGCATTAAGGAAAGAAATTCCACAAATTAACTTTTAACATGGCACACGTGTTAATTAAAATGCATTCCAGATGACTAGCTCATGAAGCTGGTTAAGAGAATGCCAAGAGTGTGCAAAGCTGTCATCCAGGCAAAGGGTGGCTACTTTAAAGAATCTCAAATATAAAATGTATTTTGTAGCACTTCTTTGCTTACTACATGATTCCACATGTGTTATTTCATAGTGTTGATGTCTTCCCTATTCTGCCCTCCCAAGCAAAAAGGCAGTAACTGCTCATTTGGTCAAAAATTAGTTCATGTCATTTTTGTTAGATTAAATGCATGCTTAATCATGTGGACAAGTATCCTGCCTCTATTGTATTGTGTTTTGGAGAAAATGGGGTTTACCTTTGTATCATATCATTTTATTCTGTGATGCAATCGAACCTGTATGACACTGACCTACACACACATACCTTGCTAATCTAGGGATACAACTCCATGGAACAGCATTCCCGGGGGTTAAATGATGGTTGAACTTGCTCTGAAACGCCGACATCCAGACAGACACTGGTAAGAACTAGCCAGCTAAGTAGATCTGACATCAAAATGAATTAGCTAGCTAGCAAGCTAAGCTAGCTAGCGAGCATAGACTAACAATGCTACCTGCTCTCATAAGATATCTGCAATTGGTACTAACGTCAATCTATTAGCCATATAATTAATGAATTATATTCTGAAATTTCATCTGATGGTTTCTTTGAATCAGTACACCATACACACGATGTCTAGCCAGTGACAGCCACCTAGCTAAAACTGACGCGCCCCTACCAAAACGTCAAAACCGACGTAGCTAGCATTAGCATGAAGCAATAGATTTGTGCTACATTTTCCCATAAGAGACAATCAGCAGTTTATACTAGCTTTAATCTATTTGACCTAGAATTAATATAATCCCTATAGTTGTATTCTGACATTCAATGTGTTATTTGAACCCATAACGTTACACCACACACGATCTCTAGCCAGCTGACGGTCAGTTGGACGTGCACCCCATACTGAGCTGTCAAAAGCCACCCACACTCGTTTTCCGGATGAGCGCACACACACAGCATTGCTAGCTCATTAATAATATATATACTCACATGTTCAGGGTTTCTGGTTTTCTTTTATATTCCAGTATTGCGTGACTGTCCTGGTCAGGAAAGTTAAAATCTCAAATTGTATCCATCACCTTTGTTGGTGGAATATGTAATTAGTACAACAAGCTTTGACATACCAAACGTGTGCTCAATGTGTCTGCTTCAGTGCCATCATTACATGAATGCGGAAAAAAACTGTTTTGCATGACTTCCACCAATTCCCGTGGTCTACATGATTAGTATCTATGCGGAACAAAGTTGCCATGTGAGGGTGTATTAGGACAGTCCAACCACGTCAACACTAGATCTTATTCCTGTCAATGTCCAACCATGCAATTTTTTTGTATTTGTAAGGAAAAATGAAAATGTAAGAGCCTTTTTGGGAGCAGGTATGAAATTAATAGATGAACTGAGTTATGACAGTGAAAATGATTATGATAATGTTCGCACAAGATAAAATCAACATTGATTATATCCTATATTATAGAATAACTGAAACGGATTATGATCATATGTTTGAAAATGTCAGTATTAATTATTATCATCCATGACAGAATAGAATCATTAGGATGCAGGTCCCTGATTATTTGCTCTGTTTATTTCAGTTGAGTTTGAGGGCCACATTCCAACAAAGATTCCTGATCTACCCCCTTTAACTGAAGTCACAGTGTCAACACTACTTGAAGAAATAGAGAACCAGTGGGTGGTCTCTGACAGGTAATCATTTAATGTAATTCAAACAATTTCAGTGCTGCATTTCACATTTATTCCTATAACAAGACATAGGCTATTTGTCAAACAGTATGTAATGTCTCTATGTAAATGCAACTGGTATCTTAGTGGAAGACACACAAAGGATGCAGTTTCAACTTTGTTACACTGTCAGTAATTACACTGCTCTTGAGTCTGATTGGTTAGATCAACTGGAAAGACATAGATAAGAAACATTTCAAACAAGTTTTTAAACAATGGGACCTGTTGGCAGGTCTAAAACTACTGTTCTATAGTCAGCTGATATTGATTTCCTTAATAATAAATTGAACTACAATGCAAGAATTCAGGGACACCTACTCTTCAATCAAATGTTTCAGGCCTAGATAATTACACACCCAGCACATCTTATTTCTCTACCAGCATGCGAACCGTGAAGATCCCTCAACTGCAACAGCTCTAGTTGTTTTAACCGATCAATGGATCAGGTCACTTGACCAAAATAAGCTGCTTCTTGATTTTAGTGCAACATTTGACCTTGTTGATCATATGGCTAATAGCTGAGGCCATTGAGGAGAGATGTTTTCTTAAACACTCACTGAGGTGTCACAGTCTACAGAATACCTGTTTTACTGTATGTAGTAAGGTAGCCTAAATATTTTATTAATGATGAAGATTTTGATGAGCAACACTGACATTAGCGGAAGGCTAAGGTCAAACAAATAACCTAAGTAAACCTGGATGCTAGTTGTGAAATCTAAAACATATTCAATTTGAAATAGGCAAAACACCTGTACTATGAATGGTCAACAATTTAATAAGAGGTAGAGCATTTTATTTTAATAAAACATTTGGTTACATGGATTCAATGTAAATATTACATATGACTGTGCTCAACAGGTTAAAAAAAAGGGAATTGTTCTAGCATTTGATTACACATGAGAGCTTCTGTGGGTAGTCATAGCAATGGGGCCTTCATTGTGACATCACAAGATTCTGATTCTGGGAGGTTAGCTGTTGCACAGACAAACAGAACAGTGCAAAGAGACTGATTCAACTAACCACTGACAGATTATTCATGTCCTATTTCATTAGCAAGAGAACACGCTGCTTACTTGAGAGGTAGGTTGTAATATAACTTACTGTTTAACTATGTTTCTGAAGAATAACTACTTTTTAAATGACTTGTGTACTAACATGACCCTTTAAGTAGGCCTGACATGCAATCATGGTGACAAGTGAAACTATTGACGAGAGACAGTTTGCTTGAATCAGTTTTTTTGTGAGAAAATTGTTCATCCTGACAACTGAGATGGCATGTTACAGTTGTTGTAGTCAGCCAGCCTAATGGCAAATACATTCTATTGATGAAAGAAAACCGCATCTCTGTGTTAATCCCCAACATACATTGTAATCAATTATCTCTATAAATATGTAACACAAGGGTAGGTTGTGTAAAAAACAAGTAGGCGAACTTGGCTAACTTGTAGTTGCTAATTTAAAAAAATATTCAGATTTTCTTGATTAAATGGTCATCCATTTCAAATGGTTGAATTGATAGACCTCATTAAATTGAGTTGCACTCAGAGGCACTCAAAGAGAAGACTGGAGTGATTCAAATAGATGAAACTGTACAACAAGTTTGGTCCATGATGGAAATAGTCACTTTCTTCCCCCAAAACCTTTTTGAATGATATTATATAAGTGATTAGTGTGGTTTGTGAGAACCAGGGCCAATATGGAGTGGCGTTACATGAGGGGGTTGAATAAGGGTCAATAGTAAGGTACAGAGAGAGCCTGAAGTTTGATTGTTAAAGTCTATGTTGTGCTTTCTCATCTCCAATGGCAACGCCTTGCATCACAATGAAGATGTCATGAAGGATATTGTGCACATAATGATAGGAACAGCCAAAATTGATTCATTTGAACTTGGTCGCTTTTCCAGTAGCCAACTTTTTACTAATAATTCAGATAGGCCTATTGCGTAATCATCTCTGGATTGGGATTGTCACTTGCTTAATTGTAAGTAAAGGGGAAGAAATGTGAGCACATCGTAAAGAGATGTATTATTCTTTGGTTAGCAACACACCACTTACTACAACGTTATGTATTTTCCAGACTTATTGTTAGCTAGGAGGAAGACATGGAGGGTTCAACGCTGACACAGAGGAGGGCTGAGTGTCAGTTGAAGGATAGGGAGATCCAGACAGACTACATGATGGAGCTGGGAGCCAGGTTGGTTCTGGTGAGACAGATCCAGAGGGAGCAGGAGAAGGAGATGAAGAGGATTTGGTTTGAGACGAGGAAAATGCCAAGCCTGATTGAGGAGGTAACAAGACCAACTTTGACAAAGTCGACTAGAGTTCTGTTGAACAAAATTGATTAAATCAAATATATGTCAATATACTGGCAAAATGTGCCATATGCCATTGAACGTAAGCTAACAGTATTTTGTCTGATAACTTTTCTTGTGTTGTACTGTGTATGTCTCTGAGTATTGTTATGTACACAGTCCTCAGTTCTTATGGTTGCCTTGTCTTTAAAACAAAAATTTAATAACAAGACCAAGCGATCTCTCATAGACCTTCAAATCAGGATAATGTAGTTAGTTGTCTGACCTAGCTACCTTAAGTTGAATGCACTAACGGTAAATTGTTCTGGACAAAAGCGTCTGCTAAATGTCTAAAATGTCAAATGTTGTGCTGGGTGTAGTGCATGTATTTTTACACTTAGTTGACCCGTTAGCTAGAAGACCCAGGGTTGGTACAGACTGGTGCAGAGCATCTGAGAGGACACTAGATATATACAGTGTCTTAGGAAAGTATTCAGACACCTTTACTTATTCCACCTGTTGTTACTTTACATCCTCATTCTAAAATGGATTCAATAAAATAAAGATTCTCAGCAATCTACACATAATACCCCACAATTACAATGCGAAAAAACTGTGTTACATTTGTATTGAAAATGTATTACATTTAAAAACAGAAATACTTTATTTACATAAGTATACAGACCCTTTGCTATGAGTCTCGAAATTGAGCTCAGGTGCATCCTGTTTCCATTGATCGTCCTTTCGATGTTTCTACAACTTGATTGGACTTGTTGTAAATGAAATTGATATGACATGATTTGGAAAGGCACACACCTGTCTATATAAGGTCCCACAGTGGACAGTGCATGCCAGATCAAATACCAAACCATGAGGTAGAAGGGATTGTCCGTAGAGCTCCGAGACAGGATTGTGTCGAGAAACAGATGTCCGCAGCATTGAAGGTCCCCAAGAACACAGTGACCTCCATCATTCTTAAATAGAAGAAGTTTGGAACCACCAAGACTCTTCCTAGAGCTGGACGCCCGGCCAAGCTGAGCATTCGGAGGAGAAGGGTCTTAGTCGGGGAGGTGACCAAGAACCCGATAGTGACTGACAGAGCACAAGAGTTCCTCTGTGGAGATAGGAGAACCTTCCAGAAGGACAACCATCTCTGCAGCACTTCACCAATCAGGCCTTTACGGTAGATTTGCCAGATGGAAGCCACTCCTCAGTAAAAGGCACATGACAGCCCACTTGGAGTTTCCCAAAAGGCACCCATTGACTCTCAGACCATGAGAAACAAGATGCTCTGGTCTGATGAAACCAAGATTGAAATCTTTGGCCTGATTGCCAAGCGTCACGTCTGGAGGAAATCTGGCACCTACGGCACAGTCAAGCACGGTGGTGGCAGCATCATGCTGTGGGGATGTTTTTCAGCGGCGTGGACTAAGAGACTAGTCAGGATCGAGGCAAAGATGAACGGAGCACAGAGAGATCCTTGAAGAAAACCTGCTCCAGAGCGCTCAGGACCTCAGACTGGGGGCGATGGGTCACCTTACAACAGAACAACGACCCTAAGCACAAGCCAAGACAACGCAGGAGTGACTTTGGGACACGTCTCTGAATGTCCTTGAGTGGCCCAGCCAGAGCCCGGACTTGAACCGGATCGAACATCTATGGACAGACCTGAAAATAGCTGTGCCGCAACTCTCCCCATCCAACCTAACAGAGCTTGAGAGGATCTGCAGAGAAGAATAGGAGAAAGTCCCCAAACACAAGTATGCCGAGTGTGTAGCGTAATACCCAAGAAGATTCTATGCTGTAATCGCTGCCAACGGTGCTTCAACAAAGTACTGAATACGAAAGCATATTCCCATTATTTTTATTTTAAATTAATTTGGAACGATTCTGTTCTTGCTTTGTCAATATGGGGTATTTTGTGTAGATTGATGACTGAAAAAAATTATTTAATCAATTTTAGAATAAGGCTGAGGTAACAAAATGTGGAAGAAGTGAAAGGGTCTGAATACTTTCCGAAGGCACTGTATATGTGATGTAAAAGTAAATAGAGTTCACTCATAAAGAATGTATGTACTGAATGTGATCACTTTCATCATGTCTGTTTCTTTTCTCCTGCAGAATGTGAGAGATGTGACCAAACGTCCACTCACTGAGTTCATGGCTCCCTGTATTGACTCCCTCCCACCACTGGCTTTCACCAATCGGAGGCCAATACCAACCATGTTGCATCCCCCCTCTCCATTGGTCATACGCACTCAGGATGCACAGCGATTCATTGTATTTTCCTACTTTGTCCCTGCTGAGTGCCCAGTTTCCACAGAGGCCACAGCAGATGTATCTGCTGGTAGAAGAGAGGACTTGTCGACAGATACACATCTTTCCTCAATGCTGCATCGATACCTGCCACACTTCTTTAACGATGACTCCATTCCACCACAGCAGACAGTAGAGGGAACCACTGATTCTCCAGTGGCAATATCTAATATCAAGGAAGAGGACAGATTCTATCCTTTCTCCCTCCCACCACTGGCTCAGCGGTTCATTGGCAATTCATTCAAAGTCCCGGAAACCTCCCAGCCTGCTGTTTCAGCCACGGAGTGCCGAGTTGCCACAGTGGACACTGCAGATACAGCCACTGTCAAGAGAGAGAACCGATGGGCAGCTACAATTCTTCCTTCAGTGCTGCCTCCATGCCTGCCACCAGTCGTTGACGATGACTTCATGCCTCCAGAGCACACAGTAGAGGAATCCTATGTGGTCTCATTTGCTACAGAGGCCACTTCAGGCACAGCTACTGTTGATGGAATGGACAGATCAGCAGCTAAATGCCCTGTCCCAATGCTGCCTCCAAGTCTGCCACGTGTCTTTGACGACAAACTGCCAGGGGCGGCAGTAGAGGGAACCAACAAGTGTCCAGTTGCCAGTGAAACAACCAATGATGTGTCCACTCACCTCAAAGAGAACATGGGAGCTGATCAAAGCCCTCCTGACCCTGCAGCACTGCCTCCAAGCTCGCCATGTATCTGTGACTCTGACCACAAACTGACCAAGGAGGAAAAAGAGGATGTACCCGAGTCCTCCCTTGCCACAGAGATCGCTGTAGGCACATCCATTGTCCAGGGAGAGGACCTGGATAAAAGCCCTGCTCCAAGGCTGCCTCCAAGCTTGTCACACGTTTTGGACAATGACCATAAGCAGCCAGAGGAGACGATAGAGGAAGCCACTCAGTGCTCAGTCGCCGCAGAGGCATCAGTTGCTAATAGAGAGGATCCATCAGCAGCCACAGGTCTTCCCTTAGTGCTGCCTTCAAGCCTGCAACTTGTCTTTGACAATGACTACAAACTACCAGAGGAGGCAGTAGAGGGCACCAGCAAGTGTCCAGTTGCCCGTGAAGCAGTCGCTTCCGTGTCCACTGTCCTCCAAGAGGAGTTTTTGGCTGAAAAAAGTCCTCCTGCACCCACAGCACTGTCTCTAAGGCTGCCCTGCACCCACAACATTGACCACAAACAGCCAGAGGAGACCGTTGAGAACACCACAGAGTGCTCAGTTGACATAGAGGAAAGTGCAGTTGCATCCACTGTCAAGAGAGAGGAAATGATGGGTGATAAAAGCCCTGTCCATGCACTTCCTCCAAGCCTGGCATGCATCCATGACAAGGACCCCAAGCAGCCAGATCAGAAAGGAAGGGGCACTACTGTGGAGGTGGATATCTGCCCTCACGTTCAACAGCTGGTCTCAGATGCTAACTTAACTCTGGCAACCCGCAATGATGAGCTGCCCAACCCTCTGATCTGCGTAGTCACTAAGATGCCTGTTAGAGTTGGAGCATCCATATGCAGGTCAGAGGATGAGGAACCCAGGCCCTGGACCCTGGAAGAGGTAAAGGTAGGTGTCGAATTTCACCTTACTACTTTACAGGGATGGTGGTCATTTCCATTTCAATTCAATGCGTTGAAGAGAATTGGAATCTTAGAGTCTTTTGATCGGAATTGAAATGGAATTGACCCCAACCCTGCTGCTCTTTGCTCATAGTATAAAACATCACCCCTCACTAGGGTTAGCATTTGTATTACTTTTAGTATGGACCCAGGAACATCTATAGGTATTGTAAAATCTAATGGGGTGCCCCATGAGGCCATCATTGTATGTTGATCACTCAGTTGTGTATTGAATGTGCTACATTGGAACAATATTACATCTAGAGTCAATGTCTTCCTGTTAGGATCATTGGATAGGCATTGAAATTGAGAGTGAAGAGAGGAGCGTCACTAAGGAGGTGAGCCCGAGGGAGGGATTGAAGAGTGAGGCGGATTGTGCCCATTCCAAGTGCTCTATTGGGAAGGTTTCTACAGAGAGAGCAGAAACCATCCTGGGAAGAGTGGGCTTTCTGCTCATGAACCAAATGCAGAAAATCCCATTTTTGAAGATGGAGGAAAAAGAGAAAAATAAGAAACTGAATAAGAAGTTGAAAGATAAAGAGAGAAAGGAGATTAAACACAAGGAGGAGGAGCAAAAAAAGAGGGAGAAGAAAGAGATGAAGGAGAGAGAGAAAGAGCAGAAGAAAGTCATGAAGGCTGAGAAGAAGAGGGAGAAGTTAGAACAGAAAAAGAGAGAGAAGGAAAGAAAAGAGAAGGAAAAGGCAGAGAAAAAGAGGTTAGAGGGGCTGATGAAGATACATAATGACATGATGAAAGACAGAATTAAGAAAGAGAAGAAGTGTTCTGAGGAGCTGAAAAAGAGAGAGAAAGCTCAAGCTGCATTCTTGGAGATGGAGAGAAAGATTCAAGAAAAGGAGGAGAAGAAGAGAGAAAAGATGAGGAGAGAGGAGAGGAAGAGACTGGAGGAGAAGAAAAAGAGGGAACCAGCTGGAGGTGGAACTGAGACGGTGATAGAAGAGCAGGGAAGGGATGAAAGCTTGAAGATGGATGAGTAGACTGGGTAATAGAGAGTAGGGAGGGAGGGATATGGTATTTTTGCATGCAATGAAAGAACGAAGCATTTAAAAATAAAATAAAAAATGTTTACTCTGTTTGATTTTTGTTAAGGCATACTGTACAACACTGTATAAACACAAAATGTTGACTTTTCACACATCTGGGGAGTGTTTAATGATGAGGAGTTGAGGAAGAACAGGGGGGGAGTTGGAGGGTGGAGAGGAATATGATACAGAGGAATTTGATAGAAGGAATATGATATTTTATTTTATTTCACTCGGCATGTCAGTTCAGAACAAATTCTTATTTACAATGACGGCCTACCAAAAGGCAAAAGGCCTCCTGCGGGGATGGGGTCTGGGATTAAAAATAAATAAATAAACATAGGACAAAACACACATCACGACAAGTGAGACAACACAACACTTTAACCTATTTCAGCTAGGGGGCACTATTTTTATGTTTGGAAAAAGAACGTTCCCAAAGTAAACGGCCTATTTCTCAGGCCCATATGCTAGAATATGCATATAATTGACAGATTAGGATAGAAAACACTCTAAAGTTTCCAAAACTGTCAAAATATTGTCTGTGAGTATAACAGAACTGATATTGCAAGCGAAAACCTGAGGAAAATAAAACCAGGAAGAGGCCTCTATTTTGAAAGCTATATGTTCCATAGCCTGCCTTCGCTCCATTTAAAGGGATATCAACCAGATTCCCTTTCCTATCGCTTCCTCAAGGTGTCAACAGTCTTTAGACATAGTTTCAGGCTTTTATTTTGAAAAATGAGCGAGCAAGATAACATCGCGTAGTGGATAGCTGGGTGTTCGCATGAGTTTTGCTTGCGCAACAGAGTGGTGCAGCCATTGACTCTCCCTCTCCTACTGAAAAAGAGACAGTGCCGGTTGATATATTATCGATTATATACTTTAAAATCAACCTGAGGATTGATTATAAAAAACGTTTGACATGTTTCTGTGGACATTACGGATACTATTTGGAATTTGTCTGCGTTGTGACCGCTCGAGCCTGTGGATTTCTGAACACAAAAAGCTAACAACAAAAAGCTAAGCTGTGTTTTGCTATATTGTGATTTCATGAATACAAATATTTATAGTAATATTATTTGAATGTGGCGCTCTGCAATTCAGCGGTTGTTGATGAAAATTATCCTAACGTTAACGGAATGGGTAGCGTCAATTAGTTTTTAACAAGGTAGGCCAGTTGAGAACCAGTTCTCACTTACAACTGCAACCTGACCAAGATAAAACAAATCAGTGCGACAAAAACAACACAGAGTTGCACATGGGTTAAACAAACGTACAGTTAATAGCATAATAGTAAAAATCTATGTTCAGAGTGTGCAAACGTAATAATATTAATGAGGTAAGGCAAAAAAATAGGCCATAGAGGCGAAATAACTACAAATTATCATTAATACTGGAGTGATAGATGTGCAGAGTATCATGTGCAAGTAGAGATACTGGGGTACAAAAGAGAAAAATAAATAAATAACCGATTATGATTTTTCAACACCAATACCGATACCAATTATTGGAGGACCAAAAAAGCCGATACCGATTAATCGGCCAATTTTTTATTTATTTTTTGAAATAATGACAATTACAACAATACTGAATGAACACTTATTTTAACTTAATATAATACATCAATAAAATCAATTTAGCCTCAAGTAAATAATGAAACATGTTCAATTTGGTGTAAATAATGCAAAAACAAAGTGTTGGCGAAGAAAGTAAAAGTGCAATATGTGCTATGTAAGAAAGCTAAAGTTTCAGTTCCTTGCTCAGAACAGAACAGAACAGAACATATGAAAGCTGGTGGGTTCCTTTTAACATGAGTCTTCAATATTCCCAGGTAAGACGTTTTAGGATGTAGTTATTATAGGAATTATAGGACTATTTCCCTCTATACCATTTGTATTTCATTAACCTTTGACTATTGGATGTTCTTATAAGCACTTTAGTATTGCCAGTGTAACAGTATAGCTTCCATCCCTCTCCTCGCTCCTCCCTGGGCTCGAACCAGCAACACAACGACAACAGCCACCATCAAAGCAGCGTTACCCATGCAGAGCAAGAGGAAAAACTACTATAAGGCTCAGAGCGAGTGACGTTTGAAACGCTATTACCGCGCGCTAACTAGCTAGCCATTTCACTTCGGTTACACCAGCCTCATCTCGGGAGTTGATAGGCTTGAAGTCATAAACAGCGCAATGCTTGACGCACAACGAAGAGCTGCTGGCAAAACGCAAAGAAAGCCTGTTTGAATTAATGTTTACGCGCCTGCTTCTGCCTACCACCGCTCAGTCAGATACTTAGATACGTGTATGCTTGTATGCTCAGTCAGATTATATGCAACGCAGGAAACGCTAGATAATATCTAGTAATATCATCAACCATGTGTAGTTAACTAGTGATTATGATTGATTGTCTTTTATACGATAAGTTTAATGCTAGCTAGCAACTTACCTTGGCTTACTGCATTCGCGTAACAGTCAGTCTCCTTGTGGAGTGCAACGAGAGAGAGGCAGGTCGTTATTGGGTTAACTGTAAGGTTGCAAGATTGAATACCCCGAGCTGACAAGGTGAAAATCTGGAGTTCTGCCCCTGAACGAGGCAGTTAACCCACCGTTCCTAGGCCGTCATTGAAAATAAGAATGTGTTCTTAACTGACTTGCCTAGTTAAATAAAGGTTAAAAAAAAAATATATATTTATTTTTATAAATCGGCGCCCAAAAATACTGATATACTATGATAAAAAAATTACAGACCTCTACATGCTTTGTAAGTAGGAAAACCTGCAAAATAGGCAGCTTATCAAATACTTGTTCTCCCCACTGTATATGAAATATGTACAAATAAACGAGGAAAGCGAATATTTTCACCGGACAAGACAAGAAAACACACCTCCGACTGCTACGCGATCTTGGGACAGTCTCTGCCCAACGAGAGAACTAAGACGACAACATAGCATGGCAGCAACACATGACAACACAGCATGGTAGCAACACAATATGACAATAACATGGTAGCAACACAACATGGCAGCAGCACAACATGGTAGCAGCACAAAACAGGGTACAAACATTGTTGGGCAGGGACAACAGCACAAAGGGCAAGAAGGAAGAGACAACAATACATCACGCAAAGCAGCCATAGAGGAAATATGATAGAGGAATATAATACACAGAATATGATAGAGGGGAATATGATATAGATTATTATAATACAGGGGAATATGATAGAGAGGGAAATGATGGAGAGGAAAAAGATAGCGGGGAATATAATACACAGAATATGATAGAGAGGAATATGATGGAGGGGAATATGATAGCGGAGAAAATGATTGAGGGGAATATGATGGAGGGGAATGTGATATAGGGGAATATAATACACAGAATATGATAGAGAGGAATATGATGGAGGGGAATGTGATATAGGGGAATATAATACACAGAATATGATAGAGAGGAATATGATGGAGGGGAATATGATAGCGGAGAAAATGATTGAGGGGAATATGATGGAGGGGAATGTGATATAGGGGAATATAATACACAGAATATGATAGAGGGGAATATGATATATATTATTATAATACAGGGTAATATGTTAGAGAGAATATAATAGAGAGGAATATGATAGCGGAAATATTATAGAGGGAATATGATCAGTGGCGATTTGAGCTTGTAAATCTTGGCGGGGAAATAAAAAATTGTGTGGGATGAATGCCAACAAAGCCACTATACTACACAACAAAAGCATTTCGCTACACTCGCATTAACATCTGCTAACCATGTGTATGTGACAAATAAAATGTGATTTGATTTGATAAACAATATATTAATTGCCCTATAACGTGACAAACAGTGCCCACAAACTGTTATAGCCTACATAAAGCTGTCCCAACAGCAGAGTCCCAACACCTTACCACTGCTACACCTGGCTATCAGCTAGAGCCTTGTCTGGCAGCGAAATAGTTCCTTCATCCAGTGAGGAACATGGGCTACTAGCAGCTTACTACACAACATACACTTAGTGTTCATTTCTTAGCTACAGTATACATTTCTCCCTGCCTAATTAAATCAATTATGAATCATACAAGACATTTTTGGACTCAACTTGTTGTGCTGTGCTCACTTGAACAGGAAGGTGGTGCAGCGGTCCTTCGTGGGCAAATTTTGTCATCAAACTTTGTAATCAAGGTCTGGCATTCTCTGGATTCATGGTACTTTTAAGACAACTGGGAACTCAACAAAAAAAGCTTGAATCATGATTATGTCAGTGATCTTCAGGTCGTAGCTCTTTAAAGAGCTCTTTTTCCTAGCCACCGTGCTTCTACACCTGCATTGCTTGCTGTTTGGGGTTTTAGGCTGGGTTTCTGTACAGCACTTTGAGATATCAGCTGATGTACGAAGGTCTATATAAATACATTTGATTTGATTTGATTTAAAGAGGCCCGAGTTCCAAATTTACAATTCCGAGCTGGATGAAAAATGAAAACGTATTTTCCAAGTCGTAGCTCCTTTTTCCCGAGTTACCAGTTGTCTTGAACTTACTAAACTTACTTGATGTCAGCTTTGCACACACTTGGCATTCTCTCAACCATCTTCACCTGGAATGCCTTTTCAACAGTCTTGAAGGAGTTCGCTCATATGCTGAGCACTTGTTGGCTGCTTTTCCCAAGCAATCTCACTTGGGATGAGGTCGGGTGATTGTGGAAGCTGGATCATCTGATGCAGAACTCCATCACTCTCCTTCTTGTTCAAATATCCCTTACACAGCCTGGAGGTGTGTTGGGTCATTGTCCTGTTGAAAACAAATGATTAGTTCCACTAAGCGCAAACCAGATGGGATGGCGGATCGCTGCAGAATGCTGTGGTAGCCATGCTGGTTAAGTGTGCTTGAATTCTAAATAGATCACAGACAGTGTCACCAACAAAGCAACCCCACACCATCACACCTCATCCTCCATGATTCACGCTGTGAACTACATATGCGGAGATCATCCGTTCACCTACTCCGCGTCTCACAAAGACACGGAGGTTGGAACCAAAATCTCAAATTTGGACTGATCTGACCAAAGGACAGATTTCCACCAGTCTAATGTCTATTGCTTGTGTTTCTTGGCCCAAGCAAGTCTCTTTTTATTATTGGTGTCCTTTAGTAGTGATCTCTTTGCAGAATTTTGACCATGAAGGTCTGATTCACGCAGTCTCCTTTGAAAAGTTGATGTTGAGATGTGTCTGTTACTTGAACTTTGTGAAGCATTTATTTGGTCTGCAATTTATGAGGCTGGTAACTCTAATGAACTTATCCTCTGCAGCAGAGGTAACTCTGGGTCTTTCTTTCCTGTGGTGGTCCTCATGAGAGCCAGTTTCATCATATCGCTTTATGGTTCTTGCGACTGCACTTGAAGAAACTTTCAAAGTTCTTGAAACTTTCCTGATTGACTGATCTTCATGTCTTAAGGTAATGATGGACTGTTGTTTCTCTTTGCTTATTTGACCTGTTCTTGCCATAATATGGACTTGTTCATTTTCTCCAAATAGGGCAATCTTCTGTAAACAACCCCTACCTTGTCACAACACAATTGATTGATTCAAACGCATTAAGGAAAGAAATTCCACAAATTAACTTTTAACATGGCACACGTGTTAATTAAAATGCATTCCAGATGACTAGCTCATGAAGCTGGTTAAGAGAATGCCAAGAGTGTGCAAAGCTGTCATCCAGGCAAAGGGTGGCTACTTTAAAGAATCTCAAATATAAAATGTATTTTGTAGCACTTCTTTGCTTACTACATGATTCCACATGTGTTATTTCATAGTGTTGATGTCTTCCCTATTCTGCCCTCCCAAGCAAAAAGGCAGTAACTGCTCATTTGGTCAAAAATTAGTTCATGTCATTTTTGTTAGATTAAATGCATGCTTAATCATGTGGACAAGTATCCTGCCTCTATTGTATTGTGTTTTGGAGAAAATGGGGTTTACCTTTGTATCATATCATTTTATTCTGTGATGCAATCGAACCTGTATGACACTGACTGACACCTACACACACATACCTTGCTAATCTAGGGATACAACTCCATGGAACAGCATTCCCGGGGGTTAAATGATGGTTGAACTTGCTCTGAAACGCCGACATCCAGACAGACACTGGTAAGAACTAGCCAGCTAAGTAGATCTGACATCAAAATGAATTAGCAAGCTAAGCTAGCTAGCGAGCATAGACTAACAATGCTACCTGCTCTCATAAGATATCTGCAATTGGTACTAACGTCAATCTATTAGCCATATAATGAATTATATTCTGAAATTTCATCTGATGGTTTCTTTGAATCAGTACACCATACACACGATTTCTAGCCAGTGACAGCCACCTAGCTAAAACTGACGCGCCCCTACCAAAACGTCAAAACCGACGTAGCTAGCATTAGCATGAAGCAATAGATTTGTGCTACATTTTCCCATAAGAGACAATCAACAGTTTATACTAGCTTCAATCTATTTGACCTAGAATTAATATAATCCCTATAGTTGTATTCTGACATTCAATGTGTTATTTGAACCCATAACGTTACACCACACACAATCTCTAGCCAGCTGACGGTCAGTTGGACGTGCACCCCATACTGAGCTGTCAAAAGCCACCCACACTCGTTTTCCGGATGAGCGCACACACACAGCATTGCTAGCTCATTAATAATATATATACTCACATGTTCAGGGTTTCTGGTTTTCTTTTATATTCCAGTATTGCGTGACTGTCCTGGTCAGGAAAGTTAAAATCTCAAATTGTATCCATCACCTTTGTTGGTGGAATATGTAATTAGTACAACAAGCTTTGACATACCAAACGTGTGCTCAATGTGTCTGCTTCAGTGCCATCATTACATGAATGCGGAAAAAACTGTTTTGCATGACTTCCACCAATTCCCGTGGTCTACATGATTAGTATCTATGCGGAACAAAGTTGCCATGTGAGGGTGTATTAGGACAGTCCAACCACGTCAACACTAGATCTTATTCCTGTCAATGTCCAACCATGCAATTTTTTTGTATTTGTAAGGAAAAATGAAAATGTAAGAGCCTTTTTGGGAGCAGGTATGAAATTAATAGATGAACTGAGTTATGACAGTGAAAATGATTATGATAATGTTTGCACAAGATAACATCAACATTGATTATATCCTATATTATAGAATAACTGAAAAGGATTATGATCATATGTTTGAAAATGTCAGTATTAATTATTATCATCCATGACAGAATAGAATCATTAGGATGCAGGTCCCTGATTATTTGCTCTGTTTATTTCAGTTGAGTTTGAGGGCCACATTCCAACAAAGATTCCTGATCTACCCCCTTTAACTGAAGTCACAGTGTCAACACTATTTGAAGAAATAGAGAACCAGTGGGTGGTCTCTGACAGGTAATCATTTAATGTAATTCAAACAATTTCAGTGCTGCATTTCACATTTATTCCTATAACAAGACATAGGCTATTTGTCAAACAGTATGTAATGTCTCTATGTAAATGCAACTGGTATCTTAGTGGAAGACACACAAAGGATGCAGTTTCAACTTTGTTACACTGTCAGTAATTACACTGCTCTTGAGTCTGATTGGTTAGATCAACTGGAAAGACATGGATAAGAAACATTTCAAACAAGTTTTTAAACAATGGGACCTGTTGGCAGGTCTAAAACTACTGTTCTATAGTCAGCTGATATTGATTTCCTTAATAATACATTGAACTACAATGCAAGAATTCAGGGACACCTACTCTTCAATCAAATGTTTCAGGCCTAGATAATTACACACCCAGCACATCTTATTTCTCTACCAGCATGCGAACCGTGAAGATCCCTCAACTGCAACAGCTCTAGTTGTTTTAACCGATCAATGGATCAGGTCACTTGACCAAAATAAGCTGCTTCTTGATTTTAGTGCAACATTTGACCTTGTTGATCATATGGCTAATAGCTGAGGCCATTGAGGAGAGATGTTTTCTTAAACACTCACTGAGGTGTCACAGTCTACAGAATACCTGTTTTACTGTATGTAGTAAGGTAGCCTAAATATTTTATTAATGATGAAGATTTTGATGAGCAACACTGACATTAGCGGAAGGCTAAGGTCAAACAAATAACCTAAGTAAACCTGGATGCTAGTTGTGAAATCTAAAACATATTCAATTTGAAATAGGCAAAACACCTGTACTATGAATGGTCAACAATTTAATAAGAGGTAGAGCATTTTATTTTAATAAAACATTTGGTTACATGGATTCAATGTAAATATTACATATGACTGTGCTCAACAGGTTAAAAAAAAGGGAATTGTTCTAGCATTTGATTACACATGAGAGCTTCTGTGGGTAGTCATAGCAATGGGGCCTTCATTGTGACATCACAAGATTCTGATTCTGGGAGGTTAGCTGTTGCACAGACAAACAGAACAGTGCAAAGAGACTGATTCAACTAACCACTGACAGATTATTCATGTCCTATTTCATTAGCAAGAGAACACGCTGCTTACTTGAGAGGTAGGTTGTAATATAACTTACTGTTTAACTATGTTTCTGAAGAATAACTACTTTTTAAATGACTTGTGTACTAACATGACCCTTTAAGTAGGCCTGACATGCAATCATGGTGACAAGTGAAACTATTGACGAGAGACAGTTTGCTTGAATCAGTTTTTTTGTGAGAAAATTGTTCATCCTGACAACTGAGATGGCATGTTACAGTTGTTGTAGTCAGCCAGCCTAATGGCAAATACATTCTATTGATGAAAGAAAACCCCATCTCTGTGTTAATCCCCAACATACATTGTAATCAATTATCTCTATAAATATGTAACACAAGGGTAGGTTGTGTAAAAAACAAGTAGGCGAACTTGGCTAACTTGTAGTTGCTAATTTAAAAAAATATTCAGATTTTCTTGATTAAATGGTCATCCATTTCAAATGGTTGAATTGATAGACCTCATTAAATTGAGTTGCACTCAGAGGCACTCAAAGAGAAGACTGGAGTGATTCAAATAGATGCAACTGTACAACAAGTTTGGTCCATGATGGAAATAGTCACTTTCTTCCCCCAAAACCTTTTTGAATGATATTATATAAGTGATTAGTGTGGTTTGTGAGAACCAGGGCCAATATGGAGTGGCGTTACATGAGGGGGTTGAATAAGGCTCAATAGTAAGGTACAGAGAGAGCCTGAAGTTTGATTGTTAAAGTCTATGTTGTGCTTTCTCATCTCCAATGGCAACGCCTTGCATCACAATGAAGATGTCATGAAGGATATTGTGCACATAATGATAGGAACAGCCAAAATTGATTCATTTGAACTTGGTCGCTTTTCCAGTAGCCAACTTTTTACTAATAATTCAGATAGGCCTATTGCGTAATCATCTCTGGAATGGGATTGTCACTTGCTTAATTGTAAGTAAAGGGGAAGAAATGTGAGCACATCGTAAAGAGATGTATTATTCTTTGGTTAGCAACACACCACTTACTACAACGTTATGTATTTTCCAGACTTATTGTTAGCTAGGAGGAAGACATGGAGGGTTCAACGCTGACACAGAGGAGGGCTGAGTGTCAGTTGAAGGATAGGGAGATCCAGACAGACTACATGATGGAGCTGGGAGCCAGGTTGGTTCTGGTGAGACAGATCCAGAGGGAGCAGGAGAAGGAGATGAAGAGGATTTGGTTTGAGACGAGGAAAATGCCAAGCCTGATTGAGGAGGTAACAAGACCAACTTTGACAAAGTCGACTAGAGTTCTGTTGAACAAAATTGATTAAATCAAATATATGTCAATATACTGGCAAAATGTGCCATATGCCATTGAACGTAAGCTAACAGTATTTTGTCTGATAACTTTTCTTGTGTTGTATTGTGTATGTCTCTGAGTATTGTTATGTACATAGTCCTCAGTTCTTATGGTTGCCTTGTCTTTAAAAAAAATTAAATAACAAGTCCAAGCGATCTCTCATAGACCTTCAAATCAGGATAATGTAGTTGTCTGACCTAGCTACCTTAAGTTGAATGCACTAACGGTAAATTGTTCTGGACAAAAGCGTCTGCTAAATGTCTAAAATGTCAAATGTTGTGCTGGGTGTAGTGCATGTATTTTTACACTTAGTTGACCCGTTAGCTAGAAGACCCAGGGTTGGTACAGACTGGTGCAGAGCATCTGAGAGGACACTAGATATATACAGTGTCTTAGGAAAGTATTCAGACACCTTTACTTATTCCACCTGTTGTTACTTTACATCCTCATTCTAAAATGGATTAAATAAAATAAAGATTCTCAGCAATCTACACATAATACCCCACAATTACAATGCGAAAAAACTGTGTTACATTTGTATTGAAAATGTATTACATTTAAAAACAGAAATACTTTATTTACATAAGTATACAGACCCTTTGCTATGAGTCTCGAAATTGAGCTCAGGTGCATCCTGTTTCCATTGATCGTCCTTTCGATGTTTCTACAACTTGATTGGACTTGTTGTAAATGAAATTGATATGACATGATTTGGAAAGGCACACACCTGTCTATATAAGGTCCCACAGTGGACAGTGCATGCCAGATCAAATACCAAACCACGAGGTAGAAGGGATTGTCCGTAAAGCTCCGAGACAGGATTGTGTCGAGAAACAGATGTCCGCAGCATTGAAGGTCCCCAAGAACACAGTGACCTCCATCATTCTTAAATAGAAGAAGTTTGGAACCACCAAGACTCTTCCTAGAGCTGGACGCCTGGCAAGCTGAGCATTCGGAGGAGAAGGGTCTTAGTCGGGGAGGTGACCAAGAACCCGATAGTGACTGACAGAGCACAAGAGTTCCTCTGTGGAGATAGGAGAACCTTCCAGAAGGACAACCATCTCTGCAGCACTTCACCAATCAGGCCTTTACGGTAGATTTGCCAGATGGAAGCCACTCCTCAGTAAAAGGCACATGACAGCCCACTTGGAGTTTCCCAAAAGGCACCCATTGACTCTCAGACCATGAGAAACAAGATGCTCTGGTCTGTTGAAACCAAGATTGAAATCTTTGGCCTGATTGCCAAGCGTCACGTCTGGAGGAAATCTGGCACCTACGGCACAGTCAAGCACGGTGGTGGCAGCATCATGCTGTGGGGATGTTTTTCAGCGGCGTGGACTAAGAGACTAGTCAGGATCGAGGCAAAGATGAACGGAGCACAGAGCGATCCTTGAAGAAAACCTGCTCCAGAGCGCTCAGGACCTCAGACTGGGGGCGATGGGTCACCTTACAACAGAACAACGACCCTAAGCACAAGCCAAGACAACGCAGGAGTGACTTTGGGACACGTCTCTGAATGTCCTTGAGTGGCCCAGCCAGAGCCCGGACTTGAACCGGATCGAACATCTATGGACAGACCTGAAAATAGCTGTGCCGCAACTCTCCCCATCCAACCTAACAGAGCTTGAGAGGATCTGCAGAGAAGAATGGGAGAAAGTCCCCAAACACAAGTATGCCGAGTGTGTAGCGTAATACCCAAGAAGATTCTATGCTGTAATCGCTGCCAACGGTGCTTCAACAAAGTACTGAATACGAAAGCATATTCCCATTATTCTTATTTTAAATTAATTTGGAACGATTCTGTTCTTGCTTTGTCAATATGGGGTATTTTGTGTAGATTGATGACTGAAAAAAATGATTTAATCAATTTTAGAATAAGGCTGAGGTAACAAAATGTGGAAGAAGTGAAAGGGTCTGAATACTTTCCGAAGGCACTGTATATGTGATGTAAAAGTAAATAGAGTTCACTCATAAAGAATGTATGTACTGAATGTGATCACTTTCATCATGTCTGTTTCTTTTCTCCTGCAGAATGTGAGAGATGTGACCAAACGTCCACTCACTGAGTTCATGGCTCCCTGTATTGACTCCCTCCCACCACTGGCTTTCACCAATCGGAGGCCAATACCAACCATGTTGCATCCCCCCTCTCCATTGGTCATACGCACTCAGGATGCACAGCGATTCATTGTATTTTCCTACTTTGTCCCTGCTGAGTGCCCAGTTTCCACAGAGGCCACAGCAGATGTATCTGCTGGTAGAAGAGAGGACTTGTCGACAGATACACATCTTTCCTCAATGCTGCATCGATACCTGCCACACTTCTTTAACGATGACTCCATTCCACCACAGCAGACAGTAGAGGGAACCACTGAGGACTCAGATTCTCCAGTGGCAATATCTAATATCAAGGAAGAGGACAGATTCTATCCTTTCTCCCTCCCACCACTGGCTCAGCGGTTCATTGGCAATTCATTCAAAGTCCCGGAAACCTCCCAGCCTGCTGTTTCAGCCACGGAGTGCCGAGTTGCCACAGTGGACACTGCAGATACAGCCACTGTCAAGAGAGAGAACCGATGGGCAGCTACAATTCTTCCTTCAGTGCTGCCTCCATGCCTGCCACCAGTCGTTGACGATGACTTAATGCCTCCAGAGCACACAGTAGAGGAATCCTATGTGGTCTCATTTGATACAGAGGCCACTTCAGGCACAGCTACTGTTGATGGAATGGACAGATCAGCAGCTAAATGCCCTGTCCCAATGCTGCCTCCAAGTCTGCCACGTGTCTTTGACGACAAACTGCCAGGGGCGGCAGTAGAGGGAACCAACAAGTGTCCAGTTGCCAGTGAAACAACCAATGATGTGTCCACTCACCTCAAAGAGGACATGGGAGCTGATCAAAGCCCTCCTGACCCTGCAGCACTGCCTCCAAGCTCGCCATGTATCTGTGACTCTGACCACAAACTGACCAAGGAGGAAAAAGAGGATGTACCCGAGTCCTCCCTTGCCACAGAGATCGCTGTAGGCACATCCATTGTCCAGGGAGAGGACCTGGATAAAAGCCCTGCTCCAAGGCTGCCTCCAAGCTTGTCACACGTTTTGGACAATGACCATAAGCAGCCAGAGGAGACGATAGAGGAAGCCACTGAGTGCTCAGTCGCCGCAGAGGCATCAGTTGCTAATAGAGAGGATCCATCAGCAGCCACAGGTCTTCCCTTAGTGCTGCCTTCAAGCCTGCAACTTGTCTTTGACAATGACTACAAACTACCAGAGGAGGCAGTAGAGGGCACCAGCAAGTGTCCAGTTGCCCGTGAAGCAGTCGCTTCCGTGTCCACTGTCCTCCAAGAGGAGTTTTTGGCTGAAAAAAGTCCTCCTGCACCCACAGCACTGTCTCTAAGGCTGCCCTGCACCCACAACATTGACCACAAACAGCCAGAGGAGACCATTGAGAACACCACAGAGTGCTCAGTTGACATAGAGGAAAGTGCAGTTGCATCCACTGTCAAGAGAGAGGAAATGATGGGTGATAAAAGCCCTGTCCATGCACTTCCTCCAAGCCTGGCATGCATCCATGACAAGGACCACAAGCAGCCAGATCAGAAAGGAAGGGGCACTACTGTGGAGGTGGATATCTGCCCTCACGCTCAACAGCTGGTCTCAGATGCTAACTTAACTCTGGCAACCCGCAATGATGAGCTGCCCAACCCTCTGATCTGCGTAGTCACTAAGATGCCTGTTAGAGTTGGAGCATCCATATGCAGGACAGAGGATGAGGAACCCAGGCCCTGGACCCTGGAAGAGGCAAAGGTAGGTGTCGAATTTCACCTTACTACTTTACAGGGATGGTGGTCATTTCCATTTCAATTCAATGCGTTGAAGAGAATTGAAATCTTAGAGTCTTTTGATCGGAATTGAAATGGAATTGACCCCAACCCTGCTGCTCTTTGCTCATAGTATAAAACATCACCCCTCACTAGGGTTAGCATTTGTATTACTTTTAGTATGGACCCAGGAACATCTATAGGTATTGTAAAATCTAATGGGGTGCCCCATGAGGCCATCATTGTATGTTGATCACTCAGTTGTGTATTGAATGTGCTACATTGGAACAATATTACATCTAGAGTCAATGTCTTCCTGTTAGGATCATTGGATAGGCATTGAAATTGAGAGTGAAGAGAGGAGCGTCACTGAGGAGGTGAGCCCGAGGGAGGGATTGAAGAGTGAGGCGGATTGTGCCCATTCCAAGTGCTCTATTGGGAAGGTTTCAACAGAGAGAGCAGAAACCATCCTGGGAAGAGTGGGCTTTCTGCTCATGAACCAAATGCAGAAAATCCCATTTTTGAAGATGGAGGAAAAAGAGAAAAATAAGAAACTGAATAAGAAGTTGAAAGATGAAGAGAAAGAGAGAAAGGAGATAAAACACAAGGAGGAGGAGCAAAAAAAGAGGGAGAAGAAAGAGATGAAGGAGAGAGAGAAAGAGCAGAAGAAAGTCATGAAGGCTGAGAAGAAGAGGGAGAAGTTAGAACAGAAAAAGAGAGAGAAGGAAAGAAAAGAGAAGGAAAAGGCAGAGAAAAAGAGGTTAGAGGGGCTGATGAAGATACATAATGACATGATGAAAGACAGAATTAAGAAAGAGAAGAAGTGTTCTGAGGAGCTGAAAAAGAGAGAGAAAGCTCAAGCTGCATTCTTGGAGATGGAGAGAAAGATTCAAGAAAAGGAGGAGAAGAAGAGAGAAAAGATGAGGAGAGAGGAGAGGAAGAGACTGGAGGAGAAGAAAAAGAGGGAACCAGCTGGAGGTGGAACTGAGACGGTGATAGAAGAGCAGGGAAGGGATGAAAGCTTGAAGATGGATGAGTAGACTGGGTAATAGAGAGTAGGGAGGGAGGGATATGGTATTTTTGCATGCAATGAAAGAACGAAGCATTTAAAAATAAAATAAAAAATGTTTACTCTGTTTGATTTTTGTTAAGGCATACTGTACAACACTGTATAAACACAAAATGTTGACTTTTCACACATCTGGGGAGTGTTTAATGATGAGGAGTTGAGGAAGAACAGGGGGGGAGTTGGAGGGTGGAGAGGAATATGATACAGAGGAATTTGATAGAAGGAATATGATATTTTATTTTATTTCACTCGGCATGTCAGTTCAGAACAAATTCTTATTTACAATGACGGCCTACCAAAAGGCAAAAGGCCTCCTGCGGGGATGGGGTCTGGGATTAAAAATAAATAAATAAACTTAAAACATAGGACAAAACACACATCACGACAAGTGAGACAACACAACACTTTAACCTCTTTCAGCTAGGGGGCACTATTTTTATGTTTGGAAAAAGAACGTTCCCAAAGTAAACGGCCTATTTCTCAGGCCCATATGCTAGAATATGCATATAATTGACAGATTAGGATAGAAAACACTCTAAAGTTTCCAAAACTGTCAAAATATTGTCTGTGAGTATAACAGAACTGATATTGCAAGCGAAAACCTGAGGAAAATAAAACCAGGAAGAGGCCTCTATTTTGAAAGCTATATGTTCCATAGCCTGCCTTCGCTCCATTTAAAGGGATATCAACCAGATTCCCTTTCCTATCGCTTCCTCAAGGTGTCAACAGTCTTTAGACATAGTTTCAGGCTTTTATTTTGAAAAATGAGCGAGCAAGATAACATCGCGTAGTGGATAGCTGGGTGTTCGCATGAGTTTTGCTTGCGCAACAGAGTGGTGCAGCCATTGACTCTCCCTCTCCTACTGAAAAAGAGACAGTGCCGGTTGATATATTATCGATTATATACTTTAAAATCAACCTGAGGATTGATTATAAAAAACGTTTGACATGTTTCTGTGGACATTACGGATACTATTTGGAATTTGTCTGCGTTGTTGTGACCGCTCGAGCCTGTGGATTTCTGAACACAACGCGCCAAACAAACTGAGGTATTTTGGATATAAAAATAATCTTTATGGAACAAAAGGAACATTTATTGTGTAACTGGGAGTCTCGTGAGTGAAAACATCCGAAGATCAAAGGTAAGCAATTAATTTTATTGCTTTTCTCATTTTCGTGACCAAGCTACTTTGATGCTAGGTGTCCATAATGTTTTGTCTAGTGATCGATAAACTTACACAAACGCTTGGATTGCTTTCGCTGTAAAGCATATTTTCAAAATCTGACACAACAGACGGATTAACAAAAAGCTAAGCTGTGTTTTGCTATATTGTGATTTCATGAATATAAATATTTATAGTAATATTATTTGAATGTGGCGCTCTGCAATTCAGCAGTTGTTGATGAAAATGATCCTAACGTTAACGGAATGGGTAGCGTCAATTCGTTTTTAACAAGGTAGGCCAGTTGAGAACCAGTTCTCACTTACAACTGCAACCTGACCAAGATAAAACAAATCAGTGCGACAAAAACAACACAGAGTTGCACATGGGTTAAACAAACGTACAGTTAATAGCATAATAGTAAAAATCTATGTTCAGAGTGTGCAAACGTAATAATATTAATGAGGTAAGGCAAAAAAATAGGCCATAGAGGCGAAATAACTACAAATGATCATTAATACTGGAGTGATAGATGTGCAGAGTATCATGTGCAAGTAGAGATACTGGGGTACAAAAGAGAAAAATAAATAAATAACCGATTATGATTTTTCAACACCAATACCGATACCAATTATTGGAGGACCAAAAAAGCCGATACCGATTAATCGGCCAATTTTTTATTTATTTTTTGAAATAATGACAATTACAACAATACTGAATGAACACTTATTTTAACTTAATATAATACATCAATAAAATCAATTTAGCCTCAAGTAAATAATGAAACATGTTCAATTTGGTGTAAATAATGCAAAAACAAAGTGTTGGCGAAGAAAGTAAAAGTGCAATATGTGCTATGTAAGAAAGCTAAAGTTTCAGTTCCTTGCTCAGAACATATGAAAGCTGGTGGGTTCCTTTTAACATGAGTCTTCAATATTCCCAGGTAAGACGTTTTAGGATGTAGTTATTATAGGAATTATAGGACTATTTCCCTCTATACCATTTGTATTTCATTAACCTTTGACTATTGGATGTTCTTATAGGCACTTTAGTATTGCCAGTGTAACAGTATAGCTTCCATCCCTCTCCTCGCTCCTCCCTGGGCTCGAACCAGCAACACAACGACAACAGCCACCATCAAAGCAGCGTTACCCATGCAGAGCAAGAGGAACAACTACTAGAAGGCTCAGAGCGAGTGACGTTTGAAACGCTATTACCGCGCGCTAACTAGCTAGCCATTTCACTTCGGTTACACCAGCCTCATCTCGGGAGTTGATAGGCTTGAAGTCATAAACAGCGCAATGCTTGACGCACAACGAAGAGCTGCTGGCAAAACGCAAAGAAAGCCTGTTTGAATTAATGTTTACGCGCCTGCTTCTGCCTACCACCGCTCAGTCAGATACTTAGATACGTGTATGCTTGTATGCTCAGTCAGATTATATGCAACGCAGGAAACGCTAGATAATATCTAGTAATATCATCAACCATGTGTAGTTAACTAGTGATTATGATTGATTGTCTTTTATACGATAAGTTTAATGCTAGCTAGCAACTTACCTTGGCTTACTGCATTCGCATAACAGGCAGTCTCCTTGTGGAGTGCAACGAGAGAGAGGCAGGTCGTTATTGGGTTAACTGTAAGGTTGCAAGATTGAATCCCCCGAGCTGACAAGGTGAAAATCTGGAGTTCTGCCCCTGAACGAGGCAGTTAACCCACCGTTCCTAGGCCGTCATTGAAAATAAGAATGTGTTCTTAACTGACTTGCCTAGTTAAATAAAGGTAAAAATATATATATATATATATTTATTTTTATAATCGGCGCCCAAAAATACTGATATACTATGATAAAAAAATTACAGACCTCTACATGCTTTGTAAGTAGGAAAACCTGCAAAATAGGCAGCTTATCAAATACTTGTTCTCCCCACTGTATATGAAATATGTACAAATAAACGAGGAAAGCGAATATTTTCACCGGACAAGACAAGAAAACACAGACTGCTACGCGATCTTGGGACAGTCTCTGCCCAACGAGAGAACTAAGACGACAACATAGCATGGCAGCAACACATGACAACACAGCATGGTAGCAACACAATATGACAATAACATGGTAGCAACACAACATGGCAGCAGCACAACATGGTAGCAGCACAAAACAGGGTACAAACATTATTGGGCAGGGACAACAGCACAAAGGGCAAGAAGGAAGAGACAACAATACATCACGCAAAGCAGTCATAGAGGAAATATGATAGAGGAATATAATACACAGAATATGATAGAGGGGAATATGATATAGATTATTATAATACAGGGGAATATGATAGAGAGGGAAATGATGGAGAGGAAAAAGATAGCGGGGAATATAATACACAGAATATGATAGAGAGGAATATGATGGAGGGGAATATGATAGCGGAGAAAATGATTGAGGGGAATATGATGGAGGGGAATGTGATATAGGGGAATATAATACACAGAATATGATAGAGGGGAATATGATATATATTATTATAATACAGGGTCATATGTTAGAGAGAATATAATAGAGAGGAATATGATAGCGGAAATATTATAGAGGGAATATGATCAGTGGCGATTTGAGCTTGTAAATCTTGGCGGGGAAATAAAAAATTGTGTGGGATGAATGCCAACAAAGCCACTATACTACACAACAAAAGCATTTCGCTACACTCGCATTAACATCTGCTAACCATGTGTATGTGACAAATAAAATGTGATTTGATTTGATAAACAATATATTAATTGCCCTATAACGTGACAAACAGTGCCCACAAACTGTTATAGGCTACATAAAGCTGTCCCAACAGCAGAGTCCCAACACCTTACCACTGCTACACCTGGCTATCAGCTAGAGCCTTGTCTGGCAGCGAAATAGTTCCTTCATCCAGTGAGGAACATGGGCTACTAGCAGCTTACTACACAACATACACTTAGTGTTCATTTCTTAGCTACAGTATACATTTCTCTCTGCCTAATTAAATCAATTATGAATCATACAAGACATTTTTGGACTCAACTTGTTGTGCTGTGCTCACTTGAACAGGAAGGTGGTGCAGCGGTCCTTCGTGGGCAAATTTTGTCATCAAACTTTGTAATCAAGGTCTGGCATTCTCTGGATTCATGGTACTTTTAAGACAACTGGGAACTCAAAAAAAAAGCTTGAATCATGATTATGTCAGTGATCTTCAGGTCGTAGCTCTTTAAAGAGCTCTTTTTCCTAGCCACCGTGCTTCTACACCTGCATTGCTTGCTGTTTGGGGTTTTAGGCTGGGTTTCTGTACAGCACTTTGAGATATCAGCTGATGTACGAAGGGCTATATAAATACATTTGATTTGATTTGATTTAAAGAGGCCCGAGTTCCAAATTTACAATTCCGAGCTGGATGAAAAATGAAAACGTATTTTCCAAGTTGTAGCTCCTTTTTCCCCGAGTTACCAGTTGTCTTGAACTTACTAAACTTACTTGATGTCAGCTTTGCACACACTTGGCATTCTCTCAACCATCTTCACCTGGAATGCCTTTTCAACAGTCTTGAAGGAGTTCGCTCATATGCTGAGCACTTGTTGGCTGCTTTTCTCAAGCAATCTCACTTGGGATGAGGTCGGGTGATTGTGGAGGCTGGATCATCTGATGCAGAACTCCATCACTCTCCTTCTTGTTCAAATATCCCTTACACAGCCTGGAGGTGTGTTGGGTCATTGTCCTGTTGAAAACAAATGATTAGTTCCACTAAGCGCAAACCAGATGGGATGGCGGATCGCTGCAGAATGCTGTGGTAGCCATGCTGGTTAAGTGTGCTTGAATTCTAAATAGATCACAGACAGTGTCACCAACAAAGCAACCCCACACCATCACACCTCATCCTCCATGATTCACGCTGTGAACTACATATGCGGAGATCATCCTCTGCAGCAGAGGTAACTCTGGGTCTTTCTTTCCTGTGGTGGTCCTCATGAGAGCCAGTTTCATCATATCGCTTTATGGTTCTTGCGACTGCACTTGAAGAAACTTTCAAAGTTCTTGAAACTTTCCTGATTGACTGATCTTCATGTCTTAAGGTAATGATGGACTGTTGTTTCTCTTTGCTTATTTGACCTGTTCTTGCCATAATATGGACTTGTTCATTTTCTCCAAATAAGGTAGGGGTTGTTTACAGAAGATTGCCCTGTCACAACACAATTGATTGATTCAAACGCATTAAGGAAAGAAATCCCACAAATTAACTTTTAACATGGCACACGTGTTAATTAAAATGCATTCCAGATGACTAGCTCATGAAGCTGGTTAAGAGAATGCCAAGAGTGTGCAAAGCTGTCATCCAGGCAAAGGGTGGCTACTTTAAAGAATCTCAAATATAAAATGTATTTTGTAGCACTTCTTTGCTTACTACATGATTCCACATGTGTTATTTCATAGTGTTGATGTCTTCCCTATTCTGCCCTCCCAAGCAAAAAGGCAGTAACTGCTCATTTGGTCAAAAATTAGTTCATGTCATTTTTGTTAGATTAAATGCATGCTTAATCATGTGGACAAGTATCCTGCCTCTATTGTATTGTGTTTTGGAGAAAATGGGGTTTACCTTTGTATCATATCATTTTATTCTGTGATGCAATCGAACCTGTATGACACTGACTGACACCTACACACACATACCTTGCTAATCTAGGGGTACAACTCCATGGAACAGCATTCCCGGGGGTTAAATGATGGTTGAACTTGCTCTGAAACGCCGACATCCAGACAGACACTGGTAAGAACTAGCCAGCTAAGTAGATCTGACATCAAAATGAATTAGCTAGCTAGCGAGCATAGACTAACAATGCTACCTGCTCTCATAAGATATCTGCAATTGGTACTAACGTCAATCTATTAGCCATATAATTAATGAATTATATTCTGAAATTTCATCTGATGGTTTCTTTGAATCAGTACACCATACACACGATGTCTAGCCAGTGACAGCCACCTAGCTAAAACTGACGCGCCCCTACCAAAACGTCAAAACCGACGTAGCTAGCATTAGCATGAAGCAATAGATTTGTGCTACATTTTCCCATAAGAGACAATCAGCAGTTTATACTAGCTTTAATCTATTTGACCTAGAATTAATATAATCCCTATAGTTGTATTCTGACATTCAATGTGTTATTTGAACCCATAACGTTACACCACACACGATCTCTAGCCAGCTGACGGTCAATTGGACGTGCAACCCATACTGAGCTGTCAAAAGCCACCCACACTCGTTTTCCGGATGAGCGCACACACACAGCATTGCTAGCTCATTAATAATATATATACTCGCATGTTCAGGGTTTCTGGTTTTCTTTTATATTCCAGTATTGCGTGACTGTCCTGGTCAGGAAAGTTAAAATCTCAAATTGTATCCATCACCTTTGTTGGTGGAATATGTAATTAGTACAACAAGCTTTGACATACCAAACGTGTGCTCAATGTGTCTGCTTCAGTGCCATCATTACATGAATGCGGAAAAAAACTGTTTTGCATGACTTCCACCAATTCCCGTGGTCTACATGATTAGTATCTATGCGGAACAAAGTTGCCATGTGAGGGTGTATTAGGACAGTCCAACCACGTCAACACTAGATCTTATTCCTGTCAATGTCCAACCATGCAATTTTTTTGTATTTGTAAGGAAAAATGAAAATGTAAGAGCCTTTTTGGGAGCAGGTATGAAATTAATAGATGAACTGAGTTATGACAGTGAAAATGATTATGATAATGTTTGCACAAGATAAAATCAACATTGATTATATCCTATATTATAGAATAACTGAAAAGGATTATGATCATATGTTTGAAAATGTCAGTATTAATTATTATCATCCATGACAGAATAGAATCATTAGGATGCAGGTCCCTGATTATTTGCTCTGTTTATTTCAGTTGAGTTTGAGGGCCACATTCCAACAAAGATTCCTGATCTACCCCCTTTAACTGAAGTCACAGTGTCAACACTACTTGAAGAAATAGAGAACCAGTGGGTGGTCTCTGACAGGTAATCATTTAATGTAATTCAAACAATTTCAGTGCTGCATTTCACATTTATTCCTATAACAAGACATAGGCTATTTGTCAAACAGTATGTAATGTCTCTATGTAAATGCAACTGGTATCTTAGTGGAAGACACACAAAGGATGCAGTTTCAACTTTGTTACACTGTCAGTAATTACACTGCTCTTGAGTCTGATTGGTTAGATCAACTGGAAAGACATGGATAAGAAACATTTCAAACAAGTTTTTAAACAATGGGACCTGTTGGCAGGTCTAAAACTACTGTTCTATAGTCAGCTGATATTGATTTCCTTAATAATACATTGAACTACAATGCAAGAATTCAGGGACACCTACTCTTCAATCAAATGTTTCAGGCCTAGATAATTACACACCCAGCACATCTTATTTCTCTACCAGCATGCGAACCGTGAAGATCCCTCAACTGCAACAGCTCTAGTTGTTTTAACCGATCAATGGATCAGGTCACTTGACCAAAATAAGCTGCTTCTTGATTTTAGTGCAACATTTGACCTTGTTGATCATATGGCTAATAGCTGAGGCCATTGAGGAGAGATGTTTTCTTAAACACTCACTGAGGTGTCACAGTCTACAGAATACCTGTTTTACTGTATGTAGTAAGGTAGCCTAAATATTTTATTAATGATGAAGATTTTGATGAGCAACACTGACATTAGCGGAAGGCTAAGGTCAAACAAATAACCTAAGTAAACCTGGATGCTAGTTGTGAAATCTAAAACATATTCAATTTGAAATAGGCAAAACACCTGTACTATGAATGGTCAACAATTTAATAAGAGGTAGAGCATTTTATTTTAATAAAACATTTGGTTACATGGATTCAATGTAAATATTACATATGACTGTGCTCAACAGGTTAAAAAAAAGGGAATTGATCTAGCATTTGATTACACATGAGAGCTTCTGTGGGTAGTCATAGCAATGGGGCCTTCATTGTGACATCACAAGATTCTGATTCTGGGAGGTTAGCTGTTGCACAGACAAACAGAACAGTGCAAAGAGACTGATTCAACTAACCACTGACAGATTATTCATGTCCTATTTCATTAGCAAGAGAACACGCTGCTTACTTGAGAGGTAGGTTGTAATATAACTTACTGTTTAACTATGTTTCTGAAGAATAACTACTTTTTAAATGACTTGTGTACTAACATGACCCTTTAAGTAGGCCTGACATGCAATCATGGTGACAAGTGAAACTATTGACGAGAGACAGTTTGCTTGAATCAGTTTTTTTGTGAGAAAATTGTTCATCCTGACAACTGAGATGGCATGTTACAGTTGTTGTAGTCAGCCAGCCTAATGGCAAATACATTCTATTGATGAAAGAAAACCGCATCTCTGTGTTAATCCCCAACATACATTGTAATCAATTATCTCTAAAAATATGTAACACAAGGGTAGGTTGTGTAAAAAACAAGTAGGCGAACTTGGCTAACTTGTAGTTGCTAATTTAAAAAAATATTCAGATTTTCTTGACTAAATGGTCATCCATTTCAAATGGTTGAATTGATAGACCTCATTAAATTGAGTTGCACTCAGAGGCACTCAAAGAGAAGACTGGAGTGATTCAAATAGATGAAACTGTACAACAAGTTTGGTCCATGATGGAAATAGTCACTTTCTTCCCCCAAAACCTTTTTGAATGATATTATATAAGTGATTAGTGTGGTTTGTGAGAACCAGGGCCAATATGGAGTGGCGTTACATGAGGGGGTTGAATAAGGCTCAATAGTAAGGTACAGAGAGAGCCTGAAGTTTGATTGTTAAAGTCTATGTTGTGCTTTCTCATCTCCAATGGCAACGCCTTGCATCACAATGAAGATGTCATGAAGGATATTGTGCACATAATGATAGGAACAGCCAAAATTGATTCATTTGAACTTGGTCGCTTTTCCAGTAGCCAACTTTTTACTAATAATTCAGATAGGCCTATTGCGTAATCATCTCTGGATTGGGATTGTCACTTGCTTAATTGTAAGTAAAGGGGAAGAAATGTGAGCACATCGTAAAGAGATGTATTATTCTTTGGTTAGCAACACACCACTTACTACAACGTTATGTATTTTCCAGACTTATTGTTAGCTAGGAGGAAGACATGGAGGGTTCAACGCTGACACAGAGGAGGGCTGAGTGTCAGTTGAAGGATAGGGAGATCCAGACAGACTACATGATGGAGCTGGGAGCCAGGTTGGTTCTGGTGAGACAGATCCAGAGGGAGCAGGAGAAGGAGATGAAGAGGATTTGGTTTGAGACGAGGAAAATGCCAAGCCTGATTGAGGAGGTAACAAGACCAACTTTGACAAAGTCGACTAGAGTTCTGTTGAACAATATTGATTAAATCAAATATATGTCAATATACGGGCAAAATGTGCCATATGCCATTGAACGTAAGCTAACAGTATTTTGTCTGATAACTTTTCTTGTGTTGTATTGTGTATGTCTCTGAGTATTGTTATGTACATAGTCCTCAGTTCTTATGGTTGCCTTGTCTTTAAAAAAAATTAAATAACAAGACCAAGCGATCTCTCATAGACCTTCAAATCAGGATAATGTAGTTGTCTGACCTAGCTACCTTAAGTTGAATGCACTAACGGTAAATTGTTCTGGACAAAAGCGTCTGCTAAATGTCTAAAATGTCAAATGTTGTGCTGGGTGTAGTGCATGTATTTTTACACTTAGTTGACCCGTTAGCTAGAAGACCCAGGGTTGGTACAGACTGGTGCAGAGCATCTGAGAGGACACTAGATATATACAGTGTCTTAGGAAAGTATTCAGACACCTTTACTTATTCCACCTGTTGTTACTTTACATCCTCATTCTAAAATGGATTAAATAAAATAAAGATTCTCAGCAATCTACACATAATACCCCACAATTACAATGCGAAAAAACTGTGTTACATTTGTATTGAAAATGTATTACATTTAAAAACAGAAATACTTTATTTACATAAGTATACAGACCCTTTGCTATGAGTCTCGAAATTGAGCTCAGGTGCATCCTGTTTCCATTGATCGTCCTTTCGATGTTTCTACAACTTGATTGGACTTGTTGTAAATGAAATTGATATGACATGATTTGGAAAGGCACACACCTGTCTATATAAGGTCCCACAGTGGACAGTGCATGCCAGATCAAATACCAAACCATGAGGTAGAAGGGATTGTCCGTAGAGCTCCGAGACAGGATTGTGTCGAGAAACAGATGTCCGCAGCATTGAAGGTCCCCAAGAACACAGTGACCTCCATCATTCTTAAATAGAAGAAGTTTGGAACCACCAAGACTCTTCCTAGAGCTGGACGCCCGGCAAGCTGAGCATTCGGAGGAGAAGGGTCTTAGTCGGGGAGGTGACCAAGACCATGAGAAACAAGATGCTCTGGTCTGATGAAACCAAGATTGAAATCTTTGGCCTGATTGCCAAGCGTCACATCTGGAGGAAATCTGGCACCTACGGCACAGTCAAGCACGGTGGTGGCAGCATCATGCTGTGGGGATGTTTTTCAGCGGCGTGGACTAAGAGACTAGTCAGGATCGAGGCAAAGATGAACGGAGCACAGAGAGATCCTTGAAGAAAACCTGCTCCAGAGCGCTCAGGACCTCAGACTGGGGGCGATGGGTCACCTTACAACAGAACAACGACCCTAAGCACAAGCCAAGACAACGCAGGAGTGACTTTGGGACACGTCTCTGAATGTCCTTGAGTGGCCCAGCCAGAGCCCGGACTTGAACCGGATCGAACATCTATGGACAGACCTGAAAATAGCTGTGCCGCAACTCTCCCCATCCAACCTAACAGAGCTTGAGAGGATCTGCAGAGAAGAATGGGAGAAAGTCCCCAAACACAAGTATGCCGAGTGTGTAGCGTAATACCCAAGAAGATTCTATGCTGTAATCGCTGCCAACGGTGCTTCAACAAAGTACTGAATACGAAAGCATATTCCCATTATTTTAATTTTAAATTCATTTGGAACGATTCTGTTCTTGCTTTGTCAATATGTGGTATTTTGTGTAGATTGATGACTGAAATTATTTAATCAATTTTAGAATAAGGCTGAGGTAACAAAATGTGGAAGAAGTGAAAGGGTCTGAATACTTTCCGAAGGCACTGTATATGTGATGTAAAAGTAAATAGAGTTCACTCATAAAGAATGTATGTACTGAATGTGATCACTTTCATCAGGTCTGTTTCTTTTCTCCTGCAGAATGTGAGAGATGTGACCAAACGTCCACTCACTGAGTTCATGGCTCCCTGTATTGACTCCCTCCCACCACTGGCTTTCACCAATCGGAGGCCAATACCAACCATGTTGCATCCCCCCTCTCCATTGGTCATACGCACTCAGGATGCACAGCGGTTCATTGTATTCTCCTACTTTGTCCCTGCTGAGTGCCCAGTTTCCACAGAGGCCACAGCAGATGTATCTGCTGGTAGAAGAGAGGACTTGTCGACAGATACACATCTTTCCTCAATGCTGCATCGATACCTGCCACACTTCTTTAACGATGACTCCATTCCACCACAGCAGACAGTAGAGGGAACCACTGAGGACTCAGATTCTCCAGTGGCAATATCTAATATCAAGGAAGAGGACAGATTCTATCCTTTCTCCCTCCCACCACTGGCTCAGCGGTTCATTGGCAATTCATTCAATGTCCCGGAAACCTCCCAGCCTGCTGTTTCAGCCACAGAGTGCCGAGTTGCCACAGTGGACACTGCAGATACAGCCACTGTCAAGAGAGAGAACCGATGGGCAGCTACAATTCTTCCTTCAGTGCTGCCTCCATGCCTGCCACCAGTCGTTGACGATGACTTCATGCCTCCAGAGCACACAGTAGAGGAATCCTATGTGGTCTCATTTGCTACAGAGGCCACTTCAGGCACAGCTACTGTTGATGGAGTGGACAGATCAGCAGCTAAATGCCCTGTCCCAATGCTGCCTCCAAGTCTGCCACGTGTCTTTGACGACAAACTGCCAGGGGCGGCAGTAGAGGGAACCAACAAGTGTCCAGTTGCCAGTGAAACAACCAATGATGTGTCCACTCACCTCAAAGAGGACATGGGAGCTGATCAAAGCCCTCCTGACCCTGCAGCACTGCCTCCAAGCTCGCCATGTATCTGTGACTCTGACCACAAACTGACCAAGGAGGAAAAAGAGGATGTACCCGAGTCCTCCCTTGCCACAGAGATCGCTGTAGGCACATCCATTGTCCAGGGAGAGGACCTGGATAAAAGCCCTGCTCCAAGGCTGCCTCCAAGCTTGTCACACGTTTTGGACAATGACCATAAGCAGCCAGAGGAGACGATAGAGGAAGCCACTGAGTGCTCAGTCGCCGCAGAGGCATCAGTTGCTAATAGAGAGGATCCATCAGCAGCCACAGGTCTTCCCTTAGTGCTGCCTTCAAGCCTGCAACTTGTCTTTGACAATGACTACAAACTACCAGAGGAGGCAGTAGAGGGCACCAGCAAGTGTCCAGTTGCCCGTGAAGCAGTCGCTTCCGTGTCCACTGTCCTCCAAGAGGAGTTTTTGGCTGAAAAAAGTCCTCCTGCACCCACAGCACTGTCTCTAAGGCTGCCCTGCACCCACAACATTGACCACAAACAGCCAGAGGAGACCGTTGAGAACACCACAGAGTGCTCAGTTGACATAGAGGAAAGTGCAGTTGCATCCACTGTCAAGAGAGAGGAAATGATGGGTGATAAAAGCCCTGTCCATGCACTTCCTCCAAGCCTGGCATGCATCCATGACAAGGACCCCAAGCAGCCAGATCAGAAAGGAAGGGGCACTACTGTGGAGGTGGATATCTGCCCTCACGCTCAACAGCTGGTCTCAGATGCTAACTTAACTCTGGCAACCCGCAATGATGAGCTGCCCAACCCTCTGATCTGCGTAGTCACTAAGATGCCTGTTAGAGTTGGAGCATCCATATGCAGGACAGAGGATGAGGAACCCAGGCCCTGGACCCTGGAAGAGGTAAAGGTAGGTGTCGAATTTCACCTTACTACTTTACAGGGATGGTGGTCATTTCCATTTCAATTCAATGCGTTGAAGAGAATTGGAATCTTAGAGTCTTTTGATTGGAATTGAAATGGAATTGACACCAACCCTGCTGCTCTTTGCTCATAGTATAAAACATCACCCCTCACTAGGGTTAGCATTTGTATTACTTTTAGTATGGACCCAGGAACATCTATAGGTATTGTAAAATCTAATGGGGTGCCCCATGAGGCCATCATTGTATGTTGATCACTCAGTTGTGTATTGAATGTGCTACATTGGAACAATATTACATCTAGAGTCAATGTCTTCCTGTTAGGATCATTGGATAGGCATTGAAATTGAGAGTGAAGAGAGGAGCGTCACTGAGGAGGTGAGCCCGAGGGAGGGATTGAAGAGTGAGGCGGATTGTGCCCATTCCAAGTGCTCTATTGGGAAGGTTTCAACAGAGAGAGCAGAAACCATCCTGGGAAGAGTGGGCTTTCTGCTCATGAACCAAATGCAGAAAATCCCATTTTTGAAGATGGAGGAAAAAGAGAAAAATAAGAAACTGAATAAGAAGTTGAAAGATGAAGAGAAAGAGAGAAAGGAGATAAAAAACAAGGAGGAGGAGCAAAAAAAGAGGGAGAAGAAAGAGATGAAGGAGAGAGAGAAAGAGCAGAAGAAAGTCATGAAGGCTGAGAAGAAGAGGGAGAAGTTAGAACAGAAAAAGAGAGAGAAGGAAAGAAAAGAGAAGGAAAAGGCAGAGAAAAAGAGGTTAGAGGGGCTGATGAAGATACATAATGACATGATGAAAGACAGAATTAAGAAAGAGAAGAAGTGTTCTGAGGAGCTGAAAAAGAGAGAGAAAGCTCAAGCTGCATTCTTGGAGATGGAGAGAAAGATTCAAGAAAAGGAGGAGAAGAAGAGAGAAAAGATGAGGAGAGAGGAGAGGAAGAGACTGGAGGAGAAGAAAAAGAGGGAACCAGCTGGAGGTGGAACTGAGACGGTGATAGAAGAGCAGGGAAGGGATGAAAGCTTGAAGATGGATGAGTAGACTGGGTAATAGAGAGTAGGGAGGGAGGGATATGGTATTTTTGCATGCAATGAAAGAACGAAGCATTTAAAAATAAAATAAAAAATGTTTACTCTGTTTGATTTTTGTTAAGGCATACTGTACAACACTGTATAAACACAAAATGTTGACTTTTCACACATCTGGGGAGTGTTTAATGATGAGGAGTTGAGGAAGAACGGGGGGGAGTTGGAGGGTGGAGAGGAATATGATACAGAGGAATTTGATAGAAGGAATATGATATTTTATTTTATTATAATTATAATTATATAATTGACAGATTAGGATAGAAAACACTCTAAAGTTTCCAAAACTGTCAAAATATTGTCTGTGAGTATAACAGAACTTATATTGCAAGCGAAAACCTGAGGAAAATAAAACCAGGAAGAGGCCTCTATTTTGAAAGCTATATGTTCCATAGCCTGCCTTCGCTCCATCTAAAGGGATATCAACCAGATTCCCTTTCCTATCGCTTCCTCAAGGTGTCAACAGTCTTTAGACATAGTTTCAGGCTTTTATTTTGAAAAATGAGCGAGCAAGATAACATCGCGTAGTGGATAGCTGGGTGTTCGCATGAGTTTTGCTTGCGCAACAGAGTGGTGCAGCCATTGACTCTCCCTCTCCTACTGAAAAAGAGACAGTGCCAGTTGATATATTATCGATTATATACTTTAAAATCAACCTGAGGATTGATTATAAAAAACGTTTGACATGTTTCTGTGGACATTACGGATACTATTTGGAATTTGTCTGCGTTGTTGTGACCGCTCGAGCCTGTGGATTTCTGAACACAACGCGCCAAACAAACTGAGGTATTTTGGATATAAAAATAATCTTTATGGAACAAAAGGAACATTTATTGTGTAACTGGGAGTCTCGTGAGTGAAAACATCCGAAGATCAAAGGTAAGCAATTAATTTTATTGCTTTTCTCATTTTCGTGACCAAGCTACTTTGATGCTAGGTGTCCATAATGTTTTGTCTAGTGATCGATAAACTTACACAAACGCTTGGATTGCTTTCGCTGTAAAGCATATTTTCAAAATCTGACACAACAGACGGATTAACAAAAAGCTAAGCTGTGTTTTGCTATATTGTGATTTCATGAATATAAATATTTATAGTAATATTATTTGAATGTGGCGCTCTGCAATTCAGCGGTTGTTGATGAAAATTATCCTAACGTTAACGGAATGGGTAGCGTCAATTAGTTTTTAACAAGGTAGGCCAGTTGAGAACCAGTTCTCACTTACAACTGCAACCTGATCAAGATAAAACAAATCAGTGCGACAAAAACAACACAGAGTTGCACATGGGTTAAACAAACGTACAGTTAATAGCATAATAGTAAAAATCTATGTTCAGAGTGTGCAAACGTAATAATATTAATGAGGTAAGGCAAAAAAAATAGGCCATAGAGGCGAAATAACTACAAATTATCATTAATACTGGAGTGATAGATGTGCAGAGTATCATGTGCAAGTAGAGATACTGGGGTACAAAAGAGAAAAATAAATAAATAACCGATTATGATTTTTCAACACCGATACCAATTATTGGAGGACCAAAAAAGCCGATACCGATTAATCGGCCAATTTTTTATTTATTTTTTGAAATAATGACAATTACAACAATACTGAATGAACACTTATTTTAACTTAATATAATACATCAATAAAATCAATTTAGCCTCAAGTAAATAATGAAACATGTTCAATTTGGTGTAAATAATGCAAAAACAAAGTGTTGGCGAAGAAAGTAAAAGTGCAATATGTGCTATGTAAGAAAGCTAAAGTTTCAGTTCCTTGCTCAGAACATATGAAAGCTGGTGGGTTCCTTTTAACTTGAGTCTTCAATATTCCCAGGTAAGACGTTTTAGGATGTAGTTATTATAGGAATTATAGGACTATTTCCCTCTATACCATTTGTATTTCATTAACCTTTGACTATTGGATGTTCTTATAGGCACTTTAGTATTGCCAGTGTAACAGTATAGCTTCCATCCCTCTCCTCGCTCCTCCCTGGGCTCGAACCAGCAACACAACGACAACAGCCACAATCAAAGCAGCGTTACCCATGCAGAGCAAGAGGAACAACTACTAGAAGGCTCAGAGCGAGTGACGTTTGAAACGCTATTACCGCGCGCTAACTAGCTAGCCATTTCACTTCGGTTACACAAGCCTCATCTCGGGAGTTGATAGGCTTGAAGTCATAAACAGCGCAATGCTTGACGCACAACGAAGAGCTGCTGGCAAAACGCAAAGAAAGCCTGTTTGAATTAATGTTTACGCGCCTGCTTCTGCCTACCACCGCTCAGTCAGATACTTAGATACGTGTATGCTTGTATGCTCAGTCAGATTATATGCAACGCAGGAAACGCTAGGTAATATCTAGTAATATCATCAACCATGTGTAGTTAACTAGTGATTATGATTGATTGTCTTTTATAAGATAAGTTTAATGCTAGCTAGCAACTTACCTTGGCTTACTGCATTCGCGTAACAGGCAGTCTCCTTGTGGAGTGCAACGAGAGAGAGGCAGGTCGTTATTGGGTTAACTGTAAGGTTGCAAGATTGAATCCCCTGAGCTGACAAGGTGAAAATCTGGAGTTCTGCCCCTGAACGAGGCAGTTAACCCACCGTTCCTAGGCCGTCATTGAAAATAAGAATGTGTACTTAACTGACTTGCCTAGTTAAATAAAGGTAAAAATATATATATATATTTATTTTTATAATCGGCGCCCAAAAATACTGATATACTATGATAAAATAATACAGGGGAATATGATAGAGAGGGAAATGATGGAGAGGAAAAAGATAGCGGGGAATATAATACACAGAATATGATAGAGAGGAATATGATGGAGGGGAATATGATAGCGGAGAAAATGATTGAGGGGAATATGATGGAGGGGAATGTGATATAGGGGAATATAATACACAGAATATGATAGAGGGGAATATGATATAGGGGAATATAATACACAGAATATGATAGAGAGGAATATGATGGAGGGGAATATGATATAGGGGAATATAATACACAGAATATGATAGAGGGGAATATGATATAGGGGAATATAATACACAGAATATGATAGAGAGGAATATGATGGAGGGGAATATGATATAGGGGAATATAATACACAGAATATGATAGAGGGGAATATGATAGAGAGGAATATGATGGAGGGGAATATGATGGAGGGGAATGTGATATAGGGGAATATAATACACAGAATATGATAGAGAGGAATATGATGGAGGGGAATATGATAGCTTAGAAAATGATTGAGGGGAATATGATGGAGGGGAATGTGATATAGGGGAATATAATACACAGAATATGATAGAGGGGAATATGATGGAGGGGAATGTGATATAGGGGAATATAATACACAGAATATGATAGAGGGGAATATGATATATATTATTATAATACAGGGTAATATGTTAGAGAGAATATAATAGAGAGGAATATGATAGCGGAAATATTATAGAGGGAATATGATCAGTGGCGATTTGAGCTTGTAAATCTTGGCGGGGAAATAAAAAATTGTGTGGGATGAATGCCAACAAAGCCACTATACTACACAACAAAAGCATTTCGCTACACTCGCATTAACATCTGCTAACCATGTGTATGTGACAAATAAAATGTGATTTGATTTGATAAACAATATATTAATTGCCCTATAAAGTGACAAATAGTGCCCACAAACTGTTATAGCCTACATAAAGCTGTCCCAACAGCAGAGTCCCAACACCTTACCACTGCTACACCTGGCTATCAGCTAGAGCCTTGTCTGGCAGCGAAATAGTTCCTTCATCCAGTGAGGAACATGGGCTACTAGCAGCTTACTACACAACATACACTTAGTGTTCATTTCTTAGCTACAGTATACATTTCTCCCTGCCTAATTAAATCAATTATGAATCATACAAGACATTTTTGGACTCAACTTGTTGTGCTGTGCTCACTTGAACAGGAAGGTGGTGCAGCGGTCCTTCGTGGGCAAATTTTGTCATCAAACTTTGTAATCAAGGTCTGGCATTCTCTGGATTCATGGTACTTTTAAGACAACTGGGAACTCAACAAAAAAAGCTTGAATCATGATTATGTCAGTGATCTTCAGGTCGTAGCTCTTTAAAGAGCTCTTTTTCCTAGCCACCGTGCTTCTACACCTGCATTGCTTGCTGTTTGGGGTTTTAGGCTGGGTTTCTGTACAGCACTTTGAGATATCAGCTGATGTACGAAGGGCTATATAAATACATTTGATTTGATTTGATTCGATTTAAAGAGGCCCGAGTTCCAAATTTACAATTCCGAGCTGGATGAAAAATGAAAACGTATTTTCCAAGTCGTAGCTCCTTTTTCCCGAGTTACCAGTTGTCTTGAACTTACTAAACTTACTTGATGTCAGCTTTGCACACACTTGGCATTCTCTCAACCATCTTCACCTGGAATGCCTTTTCAACAGTCTTGAAGGAGCTCGCTCATATGCTGAGCACTTGTTGGCTGCTTTTCCCAAGCAATCTCACTTGGGATGAGGTCGGGTGATTGTGGAGGCTGGATCATCTGATGCAGAACTCCATCACTCTCCTTCTTGTTCAAATATCCCTTACACAGCCTGGAGGTGTGTTGGGTCATTGTCCTGTTGAAAACAAATGATTAGTTCCACTAAGCGCAAACCAGATGGGATGGCGGATCGCTGCAGAATGCTGTGGTAGCCATGCTGGCTAAGTGTGCTTGAATTCTAAATAGATCACAGACAGTGTCACCAACAAAGCAACCCCACACCATCACACCTCATCCTCCATGATTCACGCTGTGAACTACATATGCGGAGATCATCCGTTCACCTACTCCGCGTCTCACAAAGATACGGAGGTTGGAACCAAAATCTCAAATTTGGACTGATCTGACCAAAGGACAGATTTCCACCAGTCTAATGTCTATTGCTTGTGTTTCTTGGCCCAAGCAAGTCTCTTTTTATTATTGGTGTCCTTTAGTAGTGATCTCTTTGCAGAATTTTGACCATGAAGGTCTGATTCACGCAGTCTCCTTTGAAAAGTTGATGTTGAGATGTGTCTGTTACTTGAACTTTGTGAAGCATTTATTTGGTCTGCAATTTATGAGGCTGGTAACTCTAATGAACTTATCCTCTGCAGCAGAGGTAACTCTGGGTCTTTCTTTCCTGTGGTGGTCCTCATGAGAGCCAGTTTCATCATATCGCTTTATGGTTCTTGCGACTGCACTTGAAGAAACTTTCAAAGTTCTTGAAACTTTCGTGATTGACTGATCTTCATGTCTTAAGGTAATGATGGACTGTTGTTTCTCTTTGCTTATTTGACCTGTTTTTGCCATAATATGGACTTGTTAATTTTCTCCAAATAGGGCAATCTTCTGTAAACAACCCCTACCTTGTCACAACACAATTGATTGATTCAAACGCATTAAGGAAAGAAATTCCACAAATTAACTTTTAACATGGCACACGTGTTAATTAAAATGCATTCCAGATGACTAGCTCATGAAGCTGGTTAAGAGAATGCCAAGAGTGTGCAAAGCTGTCATCCAGGCAAAGGGTGGCTACTTTAAAGAATCTCAAATATAAAATGTATTTTGTAGCACTTCTTTGCTTACTACATGATTCCACATGTGTTATTTCATAGTGTTGATGTCTTCCCTATTCTGCCCTCCCAAGCAAAAAGGCAGTAACTGCTCATTTGGTCAAAAATGAGTTCATGTCATTTTTGTTAGATTAAATGCATGCTTAATCATGTGGACAAGTATCCTGCCTCTATTGTATTGTGTTTTGGAGAAAATGGGGTTTACCTTTGTATCATATCATTTTATTCTGTGATGCAATCGAACCTGTATGACACTGACTGACACCTACACACACATACCTTGCTAATCTAGGGATACAACTCCATGGAACAGCATTCCCGGGGGTTAAATGATGGTTGAACTTGCTCTGAAACGCCGACATCCAGACAGACACTGGTAAGAACTAGCCAGCTAAGTAGATCTGACATCAAAATGAATTAGCTAGCTAGCAAGCTAAGCTAGCTAGCGAGCATAGACTAACAATGCTACCTGCTCTCATAAGATATCTGCAATTGGTACTAACGTCAATCTATTAGCCATATAATGAATTATATTCTGAAATTTCATCTGATGGTTTCTTTGAATCAGTACACCATACACACGATGCCTTGCCAGTGACAGCCACCTAGCTAAAACTGACGCGCCCCTACCAAAACGTCAAAACCGACGTAGCTAGCATTAGCATGAAGCAATAGATTTGTGCTACATTTTCCCATAAGAGACAATCAGCAGTTTATACTAGCTTTAATCTATTTGACCTAGAATTAATATAATCCCTATAGTTGTATTCTGACATTCACTGTGTTATTTGAACCCATAACGTTACACCACACACGATCTCTAGCCAGCTGACGGTCAGTTGGACGTGCACCCCATACTGAGCTGTCAAAAGCCACCCACACTCGTTTTCCGGATGAGCGCACACACACAGCATTGCTAGCTCATTAATAATATATATACTCACATGTTCAGGGTTTCTGGTTTTCTTTTATATTCCAGTATTACGTGACTGTCCTGGTCAGGAAAGTTAAAATCTCAAATTGTATCCATCACCTTTGTTGGTGGAATATGTAATTAGTACAACAAGCTTTGACATACCAAACGTGTGCTCAATGTGTCTGCTTCAGTGCCATCATTACATGAATGCGGAAAAAAACTGTTTTGCATGACTTCCACCAACTCCCGTGGTCTACATGATTAGTATCTATGCGGAACAAAGTTGCCATGTGAGGGTGTATTAGGACAGTCCAACCACATCAACACTAGATCTTATTCTGTCAATGTCCAACCATGCAATTTTTTTGTATTTGTAAGGAAAAATGAAAATGTAAGAGCCTTTTTGGGAGCAGGTATGAAATTAATAGATGAACTGAGTTATGACAGTGAAAATGATTATGATAATGTTTGCACAAGATAAAATCAACATTGATTATATCCTATATTATAGAATAACTGAAAAGGATTATGATCATATGTTTGAAAATGTCAGTATTAATTATTATCATCCATGACAGAATAGAATCATTAGGATGCAGGTCCCTGATTATTTGCTCTGTTTATTTCAGTTGAGTTTGAGGGCCACATTCCAACAAAGATTCCTGATCTACCCCCTTTAACTGAAGTCACAGTGTCAACACTACTTGAAGAAATAGAGAACCAGTGGGTGGTCTCTGACAGGTAATCATTTAATGTAATTCAAACAATTTCAGTGCTGCATTTCACATTTATTCCTATAACAAGACATAGGCTATTTGTCAAACAGTATGTAATGTCTCTATGTAAATGCAACTGGTATCTTAGTGGAAGACACACAAAGGATGCAGTTTCAACTTTGTTACACTGTCAGTAATTACACTGCTCTTGAATCTGATTGGTTAGATCAACTGGAAAGACATGGATAAGAAACATTTCAAACAAGTTTTTAAACAATGGGACCTGTTGGCAGGTCTAAACTACTGTTCTATAGTCAGCTGATATTGATTTCCTTAATAATAAATTGAACTACAATGCAAGAATTCAGGGACACCTACTCTTCAATCAAATGTTTCAGGCCTAGATAATTACACACCCAGCACATCTTATTTCTCTACCAGCATGCGAACCGTGAAGATCCCTCAACTGCAACAGCTCTAGTTGTTTTAAACCGATCAATGGATCAGGTCACTTGACCAAAATAAGCTGCTTCTTGATTTTAGTGCAACATTTGACCTTGTTGATCATATGGCTAATAGCTGAGGCCATTGAGGAGAGATGTTTTCTTAAACACTCACTGAGGTGTCACAGTCTACAGAATACCTGTTTTACTGTATGTAGTAAGGTAGCCTAAATATTTTATTAATGATGAAGATTTTGATGAGCAACACTGACATTAGCGGAAGGCTAAGGTCAAACAAATAACCTAAGTAAACCTGGATGCTAGTTGTGAAATCTAAAACATATTCAATTTGAAATAGGCAAAACACCTGTACTATGAATGGTCAACAATTTGATAAGAGGTAGAGCATTTTATTTTAATAAAACATTTGGTTACATGGATTCAATGTAAATATTACATATGACTGTGCTCAACAGGTTAAAAAAAGGGAATTGTTCTAGCATTTGATTACACATGAGAGCTTCTGTGGGTAGTCATAGCAATGGGGCCTTCATTGTGACATCACAAGATTCTGATTCTGGGAGGTTAGCTGTTGCACAGACAAACAGAACAGTGCAAAGAGACTGATTCAACTAACCACTGACAGATTATTCATGTCCTATTTCATTAGCAAGAGAACACGCTGCTTACTTGAGAGGTAGGTTGTAATATAACTTACTGTTTAACTATGTTTCTGAAGAATAACTACTTTTTAAATGACTTGTGTACTAACATGACCCTTTAAGTAGGCCTGACATGCAATCATGGTGACAAGTGAAACTATTGACGAGAGACAGTTTGCTTGAATCAGTTTTTTGTGAGAAAATTGTTCATCCTGACAACTGAGATGGCATGTTACAGTTGTTGTAGTCAGCCAGCCTAATGGCAAATACATTCTATTGATGAAAGAAAACCGCATCTCTGTGTTAATCCCCAACATACATTGTAATCAATTATCTCTATAAATATGTAACACAAGGGTAAGTTGTGTAAAAAACAAGTAGGCGAACTTGGCTAACTTGTAGTTGCTAATTTAAAAAAATATTCAGATTTTCTTGATTAAATGGTCATCCATTTCAAATGGTTGAATTGATAGACCTCATTAAATTGAGTTGCACTCAGAGGCACTCAAAGAGAAGACTGGAGTGATTCAAATAGATGAAACTGTACAACAAGTTTGGTCCATGATGGAAATAGTCACTTTCTTCCCCCAAAACCTTTTTGAATGATATTATATAAGTGATTAGTGTGGTTTGTGAGAACCAGGGCCAATATGGAGTGGCGTTACATGAGGGGGTTGAATAAGGCTCAATAGTAAGGTACAGAGAGAGCCTGAAGTTTGATTGTTAAAGTCTATGTTGTGCTTTCTCATCTCCAATGGCAACGCCTTGCATCACAATGAAGATGTCATGAAGGATATTGTGCACATAATGATAGGAACAGCCAAAATTGATTCATTTGAACTTGGTCGCTTTTCCAGTAGCCAACTTTTTACTAATAATTCAGATAGGCCTATTGCGTAATCATCTCTGGATTGGGATTGTCACTTGCTTAATTGTAAGTAAAGGGGAAGAAATGTGAGCACATCGTAAAGAGATGTATTATTCTTTGGTTAGCAACACACCACTTACTACAACGTTATGTATTTTCCAGACTTATTGTTAGCTAGGAGGAAGACATGGAGGGTTCAACGCTGACACAGAGGAGGGCTGAGTGTCAGTTGAAGGATAGGGAGATCCAGACAGACTACATGATGGAGCTGGGAGCCAGGTTGGTTCTGGTGAGACAGATCCAGAGGGAGCAGGAGAAGGAGATGAAGAGGATTTGGTTTGAGACGAGGAAAATGCCAAGCCTGATTGAGGAGGTAACAAGACCAACTTTGACAAAGTCGACTAGAGTTCTGTTGAACAATATTGATTAAATCAAATATATGTCAATATACGGGCAAAATGTGCCATATGCCATTGAACGTAAGCTAACAGTATTTTGTCTGATAACTTTTCTTGTGTTGTATTGTGTATGTCTCTGAGTATTGTTATGTACATAGTCCTCAGTTCTTATGGTTGCCTTGTCTTTAAAAAAAATTAAATAACAAGACCAAGCGATCTCTCATAGACCTTCAAATCAGGATAATGTAGTTGTCTGACCTAGCTACCTTAAGTTGAATGCACTAACGGTAAATTGTTCTGGACAAAAGCGTCTGCTAAATGTCTAAAATGTCAAATGTTGTGCTGGGTGTAGTGCATGTATTTTTACACTTAGTTGACCCGTTAGCTAGAAGACCCAGGGTTGGTACAGACTGGTGCAGAGCATCTGAGAGGACACTAGATATATACAGTGTCTTAGGAAAGTATTCAGACACCTTTACTTATTCCACCTGTTGTTACTTTACATCCTCATTCTAAAATGGATTAAATAAAATAAAGATTCTCAGCAATCTACACATAATACCCCACAATTACAATGCGAAAAAACTGTGTTACATTTGTATAGAAAATGTATTACATTTAAAAACAGAAATACTTTATTTACATAAGTATACAGACCCTTTGCTATGAGTCTCGAAATTGAGCTCAGGTGCATCCTGTTTCCATTGATCGTCCTTTCGATGTTTCTACAACTTGATTGGACTTGTTGTAAATGAAATTGATATGACATGATTTGGAAAGGCACACACCTGTCTATATAAGGTCCCACAGTGGACAGTGCATGCCAGATCAAATACCAAACCATGAGGTAGAAGGGATTGTCCGTAAAGCTCCGAGACAGGATTGTGTCGAGAAACAGATGTCCGCAGCATTGAAGGTCCCCAAGAAACACAGTGACCTCCATCATTCTTAAATAGAAGAAGTTTGGAACCACCAAGACTCTTCCTAGAGCTGGACGCCCGGCAAGCTGAGCATTCGGAGGAGAAGGGTCTTAGTCGGGGAGGTGACCAAGAACCCGATAGTGACTGACAGAGCACAAGAGTTCGAGAGATGGAGATAGGAGAACCTTCCAGAAGGACAACCATCTCTGCAGCACTTCACCAATCAGGCCTTTACGGTAGATTTGCCAGATGGAAGCCACTCCTCAGTAAAAGGCACATGACAGCCCACTTGGAGTTTCCCAAAAGGCACCCATTGACTCTCAGACCATGAGAAACAAGATGCTCTGGTCTGATGAAACCAAGATTGAAATCTTTGGCCTGATTGCCAAGCGTCACGTCTGGAGGAAATCTGGCACCTACGGCACAGTCAAGCACGGTGGTGGCAGCATCATGCTGTGGGGATGTTTTTCAGCGGCGTGGACTAAGAGACTAGTCAGGATCGAGGCAAAGATGAACAGAGCACAGAGAGATCCTTGAAGAAAACCTGCTCCAGAGCGCTCAGGACCTCAGACTGGGGGCGATGGGTCACCTTACAACAGAACAACGACCCTAAGCACAAGCCAAGACAACGCAGGAGTGACTTTGGGACACGTCTCTGAATGTCCTTGAGTGGCCCAGCCAGAGCCCGGACTTGAACCGGATCGAACATCTATGGACAGACCTGAAAATAGCTGTGCCGCAACTCTCCCCATCCAACCTAACAGAGCTTGAGAGGATCTGCAGAGAAGAATAGGAGAAAGTCCCAAACACAAGTATGCCGAGTGTGTAGCGTAATACCCAAGAAGATTCTATGCTGTAATCGCTGCCAACGGTGCTTCAACAAAGTACTGAATACGAAAGCATATTCCCATTATTTTTTATTTTAAATTAATTTGGAACGATTCTGTTCTTGCTTTGTCAATATGGGGTATTTTGTGTAGATTGATGACTGAAAAAAATTATTTAATCAATTTTAGAATAAGGCTGAGGTAACAAAATGTGGAAGAAGTGAAAGGGTCTGAATACTTTCCGAAGGCACTGTATATGTGATGTAAAAGTAAATAGAGTTCACTCATAAAGAATGTATGTACTGAATGTGATCACTTTCATCATGTCTGTTTCTTTTCTCCTGCAGAATGTGAGAGATGTGACCAAAACGTCCACTCACTGAGTTCATGGCTCCCTGTATTGACTCCCTCCCACCACTGGCTTTCACCAATCGGAGGCCAATACCAACCATGTTGCATCCCCCCTCTCCATTGGTCATACGCACTCAGGATGCACAGCGATTCATTGTATTTTCCTACTTTGTCCCTGCTGAGTGCCCAGTTTCCACAGAGGCCACAGCAGATGTATCTGCTGGTAGAAGAGAGGACTTGTCGACAGATACACATCTTTCCTCAATGCTGCATCGATACCTGCCACACTTCTTTAACAATGACTCCATTCCACCACAGCAGACAGTAGAGGGAACCACTGAGGACTCAGATTCTCCAGTGGCAATATCTAATATCAAGGAAGAGGACAGATTCTATCCTTTCTCCCTCCCACCACTGGCTCAGCGGTTCATTGGCAATTCATTCAAAGTCCCGGAAACCTCCCAGCCTGCTGTTTCAGCCACGGAGTGCCGAGTTGCCACAGTGGACACTGCAGATACAGCCACTGTCAAGAGAGAGAACCGATGGGCAGCTACAATTCTTCCTTCAGTGCTGCCTCCATGCCTGCCACCAGTCGTTGACGATGACTTCATGCCTCCAGAGCACACAGAAGAGGAATCCTATGTGGTCTCATTTGCTACAGAGGCCACTTCAGGCACAGCTACTGTTGATGGAGTGGACAGATCAGCAGCTAAATGCCCTGTCCCAATGCTGCCTCCAAGTCCTGCCACGTGTCTTTGACGACAAACTGCCAGGGGCGGCAGTAGAGGGAACCAACAAGTGTCCAGTTGCCAGTGAAACAACCAATGATGTGTCCACTCACCTCAAAGAGGACATGGGAGCTGATCAAAGCCCTCCTGACCCTGCAGCACTGCCTCCAAGCTCGCCATGTATCTGTGACTCTGACCACAAACTGACCAAGGAGGATGTACCCGAGTCCTCCCTTGCCACAGAGATCGCTGTAGGCACATCCATTGTCCAGGGAGAGGACCTGGATAAAAGCCCTGCTCCAAGGCTGCCTCCAAGCTTGTCACACGTTTGGACAATGACCATAAGCAGCCAGAGGAGACGATAGAGGAAGCCACTGAGTGCTCAGTCGCCGCAGAGGCATCAGTTGCTAATAGAGAGGATCCATCAGCAGCCACAGGTCTTCCCTTAGTGCTGCCTTCAAGCCTGCAACTTGTCTTTGACAATGACTACAAACTACCAGAGGAGGCAGTAGAGGGCACCAGCAAGTGTCCAGTTGCCCGTGAAGCAGTCGCTTCCGTGTCCACTGTCCTCCAAGAGGAGTTTTTGGCTGAAAAAAGTCCTCCTGCACCCACAGCACTGTCTCTAAGGCTGCCCTGCACCCACAACATTGACCACAAACAGCCAGAGGAGACCGTTGAGAACACCACAGAGTGCTCAGTTGACATAGAGGAAAGTGCAGTTGCATCCACTGTCAAGAGAGAGGAAATGATGGGTGATAAAAGCCCTGTCCATGCACTTCCTCCAAGCCTGGCATGCATCCATGACAAGGACCACAAGCAGCCAGATCAGAAAGGAAGGGGCACTACTGTGGAGGTGGATATCTGCCCTCACGCTCAACAGCTGGTCTCAGATGCTAACTTAACTCTGGCAACCCGCAATGATGAGCTGCCCAACCCTCTGATCTGCGTAGTCACTAAGATGCCTGTTAGAGTTGGAGCATCCATATGCAGGTCAGAGGATGAGGAACCCAGGCCCTGGACCCTGGAAGAGGCAAAGGTAGGTGTCGAATTTCACCTTACTACTTTACAGGGATGGTGGTCATTTCCATTTCAATTCAATGCGTTGAAGAGAATTGGAATCTTAGAGTCTTTTGATCGGAATTGAAATGGAATTGACCCCAACCCTGCTGCTCTTTGCTCATAGTATAAAACATCACCCCTCACTAGGGTTAGCATTTGTATTACTTTTAGTATGGACCCAGGAACATCTATAGATATTGTAAAATCTAATGGGGTGCCCCATGAGGCCATCATTGTATGTTGATCACTCAGTTGTGTATTGAATGTGCTACATTGGAACAATATTACATCTAGAGTCAATGTCTTCCTGTTAGGATCATTGGATAGGCATTGAAATTGAGAGTGAAGAGAGGAGCGTCACTGAGGAGGTGAGCCCGAGGGAGGGATTGAAGAGTGAGGCGGATTGTGCCCATTCCAAGTGCTCTATTGGAAGGTTTCAACAGAGAGAGCAGAAACCATCCTGGGAAGAGTGGGCTTTCTGCTCATGAACCAAATGCAGAAAATCCCATTTTTGAAGATGGAGGAAAAAGAGAAAAATAAGAAACTGAATAAGAAGTTGAAAGATGAAGAGAAAGAGAGAAAGGAGATAAAACACAAGGAGGAGGAGCAAAAAAAGAGGGAGAAGAAAGAGATGAAGGAGAGAGAGAAAGAGCAGAAGAAAGTCATGAAGGCTGAGAAGAAGAGGGAGAAGTTAGAACAGAAAAAGAGAGAGAAGGAAAGAAAAGAGAAGGAAAAGGCAGAGAAAAAGAGGTTAGAGGGGCTGATGAAGATACATAATGACATGATGAAAGACAGAATTAAGAAAGAGAAGAAGTGTTCTGAGGAGCTGAAAAAGAGAGAGAAAGCTCAAGCTGCATTCTTGGAGATGGAGAGAAAGATTCAAGAAAAGGAGGAGAAGAGAGAAAAGATGAGGAGAGAGAGAGGAAGAGAGGAGAGGAGAAGAAAAGAGGGAGCCAGCTGGAGGTGGAACTGAGACGGTGATAGAAGAGCAGGGAAGGGATGAAAGCTTGAAGATGGATGAGTAGACTGGGTAATAGAGAGTAGGGAGGGAGGGATATGGTATTTTTGCATGCAATGAAAGAACGAAGCATTTAAAATAAAATAAAAAATGTTTACTCTGTTTGATTTTTGTTAAGGCATACTGTACAACACTGTATAAACACAAAATGTTGACTTTTCACACATCTGGGGAGTGTTTAATGATGAGGAGTTGAGGAAGAACAGGGGGGGAGTTGGAGGGTGGAGAGGAATATGATACAGAGGAATTCGATAGAAGGAATATGATATTTTATTTTATTTCATTCGCCATGTCAGTTCAGAACAAATTCTTATTTTCAATGACGGCCTACCAAAAGGCAAAAGGCCTCCTGCGGGGATGGGGTCTGGGATTAAAATAAATAAATAAACTTAAAACATAGGACAAAACACACATCACGACAAGTGAGACAACACAACACTTTAACCTCTTTCAGCTAGGGGGCACTATTTTTATGTTTGGAAAAAAGAACGTTCCCAAAGTAAACGGCCTATTTCTCAGGCCCATATGCTAGAATATGCATATAATTGACAGATTAGGATAGAAAACACTCTAAAGTTTCCAAAACTGTCAAAATATTGTCTGTGAGTATAACAGAACTGATATTGCAAGCGAAAACCTGAGGAAAATAAAACCAGGAAGAGGCCTCTATTTGAAAGCTATATGTTCCATAGCCTGCCTTCGCTCCATTTAAAGGGATATCAACCAGATTCCCTTTCCTATCGCTTCCTCAAGGTGTCAACAGTCTTTAGACATAGTTTCAGGCTTTTATTTTGAAAAATGAGCGAGCAAGATAACATTGCGTAGTGGATAGCTGGGTGTTCGCATGAGTTTTGCTTGCGCAACAGAGTGGTGCAGCCATTGACTCTCCCTCTCCTACTGAAAAAGAGACAGTGCCGGTTGATATATTATCGATTATATACTTTAAAATCAACCTGAGGATTGATTATAAAAAACGTTTGACATGTTTCTGTGGACATTACGGATACTATTTGGAATTTGTCTGCGTTGTTGTGACCGCTCGAGCCTGTGGATTTCTGAACACAACGCGCCAAACAAACTGAGGTATTTTGGATATAAAAATAATCTTTATGGAACAAAAGGAACATTTATTGTGTAACTGGGAGTCTCGTGAGTGAAAACATCCGAAGATCAAAGGTAAGCAATTAATTTTATTGCTTTTCTCATTTTCGTGACCAAGCTACTTTTGATGCTAGGTGTCCATAATGTTTTGTCTAGTGATCGATAAACTTACACAACGCTTGGATTGCTTTCGCTGTAAAGCATATTTTCAAAATCTGACACAACAGACGGATTAACAAAAAGCTAAGCTGTGTTTTGCTATATTGTGATTTCATGAATATAAATATTTATAGTAATATTATTTGAATGTGGCGCTCTGCAATTCAGCGGTTGTTGATGAAAATTATCCTAACGTTAACGGAATGGGTAGCGTCAATTAGTTTTTAACAAGGTAGGCCAGTTGAGAACAAGTTCTCACTTACAACTGCAACCTGACCAAGATAAAACAAATCAGTGCGACAAAAACAACACAGCACATGGGTTAAACAAACGTACAGTTAATAGCATAATAGTAAAAATCTATGTTCAGAGTGTGCAAACGTATAATATTAATGAGGTAAGGCAAAAAAATAGGTCATAGAGGCGAAATAACTACAAATTATCATTAATACTGGAGTGATAGATGTGCAGAGTATCATGTGCAAGTAGAGATACTGGGGTACAAAAGAGAAAAATAAATAAATAACCGATTTATGATTTTTCAGCACCAATACCGATACCAATTATTGGAGGACCAAAAAGCCGATTCCGATTAATCGGCCAATTTTTTATTTATTTTTTGAAATAATGACAATTACAACAATACTGAATGAACACTTATTTAACTTAATATAATACATCAATAAAATCAATTTAGCCTCAAGTAAATAATGAAACATGTTCAATTTGGTGTAAATAATGCAAAAAACAAAGTGTTGGCGAAGAAAGTAAAAGTGCAATATGTGCTATGTAAGAAAGCTAAAGTTTCAGTTCCTTGCTCAGAACATATGAAAGCTGGTGGGTTCCTTTTAACACGAGTCTTCAATATTCCCAGGTAAGACGTTTTAGGATGTAGTTATTATAGGAATTATAGACTATTTCCCTCTATACCATTTGTATTTCATTAACCTTTGACTATTGGATTACATGATTCCACATGTGTTATTTCATAGTGTGATGTCTTCCCTATTCTGCCCTCCCAAGCAAAAAGGCAGTAACTGCTCATTTGGTCAAAAATTAGTTCATGTCATTTTTGTTAGATTAAATGCATGCTTAATCATGTGGACAAGTATCCTGCCTCTATTGTATTGTGTTTTGGAGAAAATGGGGTTTACCTTTGTATCATATCATTTTATTCTGTGATGCAATCGAACCTGTATGACACTGACTGACACCTACACACACATACCTTGCTAATCTAGGGATACAACTCCATGGAACAGCATTCCCGGGGGTTAAATGATGGTTGAACTTGCTCTGAAACGCCGACATCCAGACAGACACTGGTAAGAACTAGCCAGCTAAGTAGATCTGACATCAAAATGAATTAGCTAGCTAGCAAGCTAAGCTAGCTAGCGAGCATAGACTAACAATGCTACCTGCTCTCATAAGATATCTGCAATTGGTACTAACGCAATCTATTAGCCATATAATTAATGAATTATATTCTGAAATTTCATCTGATGGTTTCTTTGAATCAGTACACCATACACACGATTTCTAGCCAGTGACAGCCACCTAGCTAAAACTGACGCGCCCCTACCAAAACGTCAAAACCGACGTAGCTAGCATTAGCATGAAGCAATAGATTTGTGCTACATTTTCCCATAAGAGACAATCAGCAGTTTATACTAGCTTTAATCTATTTGACCTAGAATTAATATAATCCCTATAGTTGTATTCTGACATTCAATGTGTTATTTGAACCCATAACGTTACACCACACACGATCTCTAGCCAGCTGACTAGAGACGTCAGTTGGACGTGCACCCCCATACTGAGCTGTCAAAAGCCACCCACACTCGTTTTCCGGATGAGCGCACACACACAGCATTGCTAGCTCATTAATAATATATATACTCACATGTTCAGGGTTTTCTGGTTTTCTTTTATATTCCAGTATTGCGTGGACTGTCCTGGTCAGGAAAGTTAAAATCTCAAATTGTATCCATCACCTTGTTGGTGGAATATGTAATTAGTACAACAAGCTTTGACATACCAAACGTGTGCTCAATGTGTCTGCTTCAGTGCCATCATTACATGAATGCGGAAAAAACTGTTTTGCATGACTTCCACCAATTCCCGTGGTCTACATGATTAGTATCTATGCGGAACAAAGTTGCCATGTGAGGGTGTATTAGGACAGTCCAACCACGTCAACACTAGATCTTATTCCTGTCAATGTCCAACCATGCAATTTTTTTGTATTTGTAAGGAAAAATGAAAATGTAAGAGCCTTTTTGGGAGCAGGTATGAAATTAATAGATGAACTGAGTTATGACAGTGAAAATGATTATGATAATGTTTGCACAAGATAAAATCAACATTGATTATATCCTATATTATAGAATAACTGAAAAGGATTATGATCATATGTTTGAAAATGTCAGTATTAATTATTATCATCCATGACAGAATAGAATCATTAGGATGCAGGTCCCTGATTATTTGCTCTGTTTATTTCAGTTGAGTTTGAGGCCACATTCCAACAAAGATTCCTGATCTACCCCCTTTAACTGAAGTCACAGTGTCAACACTACTTGAAGAAATAGAGAACCAGTGGGTGGTCTCTGACAGGTAATCATTTAATGTAATTCAAACAATTTCAGTGCTGCATTTCACATTTATTCCTATAACAGACATAGGCTATTTGTCAAACAGTATGTAATGTCTCTATGTAAATGCAACTGGTATCTTAGTGGAAGACACACAAAGGATGCAGTTTCAACTTTGTTACACTGTCAGTAATTACACTGCTCTTGAGTCTGATTGGTTAGATCAACTGGAAAGACATGGATAAGAAACATTTCAAACAAGTTTTTAAACAATGGGACCTGTTGGCAGGTCTAAAACTACTGTTCTATAGTCAGCTGATATTGATTTCCTTAATAATAAATTGAACTACAATGCAAGAATTCAGGGACACCTACTCTTCAATCAAATGTTTCAGGCCTAGATAATTACACACCCAGCACATCTTATTTCTCTACCAGCATGCGAACCGTGAAGATCCCTCAACTGCAACAGCTCTAGTTGTTTTAACCGATCAATGGATCAGGTCACTTGACCAAAATAAGCTGCTTCTTGATTTTAGTGCAACATTTGACCTTGTTGATCATATGGCTAATAGCTGAGGCCATTGAGGAGAGATGTTTTCTTAAACACTCACTGAGGTGTCACAGTCTACAGAATACCTGTTTTACTGTATGTAGTAAGGTAGCCTAAATATTTTATTAATGATGAAGATTTTGATGAGCAACACTGACATTAGCGGAAGGCTAAGGTCAAACAAATAACCTAAGTAAACCTGGATGCTAGTTGTGAAATCTAAAACATATTCAATTTGAAATAGGCAAAACACCTGTACTATGAATGGTCAACAATTTAATAAGAGGTAGAGCATTTTATTTTAATAAAACATTTGGTTACATGGATTCAATGTAAATATTACATATGACTGTGCTCAACAGGTTAAAAAAAAGGGAATTGTTCTAGCATTTGATTACACATGAGAGCTTCTGTGGGTAGTCATAGCAATGGGGCCTTCATTGTGACATCACAAGATTCTGATTCTGGAGGTTAGCTGTTGCACAGACAAACAGAACAGTGCAAAGAGACTGATTCAACTAACCACTGACAGATTATTCATGTCCTATTTCATTAGCAAGAGAACACGCTGCTTACTTGAGAGGTAGGTTGTAATATAACTTACTGTTTAACTATGTTTCTGAAGAATAACTACTTTTTAAATGACTTGTGTACTAACATGACCCTTTAAGTAGGCCTGACATGCAATCATGGTGACAAGTGAAACTATTGACGAGAGACAGTTTGCTTGAATCAGTTTTTTTTGTGAGAAAATTGTTCATCCTGACAACTGAGATGGCATGTTACAGTTGTTGTAGTCAGCCAGCCTAAAGGCAAATACATTCTATTGATGAAAGAAAACCGCATCTCTGTGTTAATCCCCAACATACATGTAATCAATTATCTCTATAAATATGTAACACAAGGGTAGGTTGTGTAAAAAACAAGTAGGCGAACTTGGCTAACTTGTAGTTGCTAATTTAAAAAAATATTCAGATTTTCTTGACTAAATGGTCATCCATTTCAAATGGTTGAATTGATAGACCTCATTAAATTGAGTTGCACTCAGAGGCACTCAAAGAGAAGACTGGAGTGATTCAAATAGATGAAACTGTACAACAAGTTTGGTCCATGATGGAAATAGTCACTTTCTTCCCCCAAAACCTTTTTGAATGATATTATATAAGTGATTAGTGTGGTTTGTGAGAACCAGGGCCAATATGGAGTGGCGTTACATGAGGGGGTTGAATAAGGCTCAATAGTAAGGTACAGAGAGAGCCTGAAGTTTGATTGTTAAAGTCTATGTTGTGCTTTCTCATCTCCAATGGCAACGCCTTGCATCACAATGAAGATGTCATGAAGGATATTGTGCACATAATGATAGGAACAGCCAAATTGATTCATTTGAACTTGGTCGCTTTTCCAGTAGCCAACTTTTTACTAATAATTCAGATAGGCCTATTGCGTAATCATCTCTGGAATGGGATTGTCACTTGCTTAATTGTAAGTAAAGGGGAAGAAATGTGAGCACATCGTAAAGAGATGTATTATTCTTTGGTTAGCAACACACCACTTACTACAACGTTATGTATTTTCCAGACTTATTGTTAGCTAGGAGGAAGACATGGAGGGTCAACGCTGACACAGAGGAGGGCTGAGTGTCAGTTGAAGGATAGGGAGATCCAGACAGACTACATGATGGAGCTGGGAGCCAGGTTGGTTCTGGTGAGACAGATCCAGAGGGAGCAGGAGAAGGAGATGAAGAGGATTTGGTTTGAGACGAGGAAAATGCCAAGCCTGATTGAGGAGGTAACAAGACCAACTTTGACAAAGTCGACTAGAGTTCTGTTGAACAAAATTGATTAAATCAAATATTTGTCAATATACTGGCAAAATGTGCGATATGCCATTGAACGTAAGCTAACAGTATTTTGTCTGATAACTTTTCTTGTGTTGTATTGTGTATGTCTCTGAGTATTGTTATGTACATAGTCCTCAGTTCTTATGGTTGCCTTGTCTTTAAAAAAAATTAAATAACAAGACCAAGCGATCTCTCATAGACCTTCAAATCAGGATAATGTAGTTGTCTGACCTAGCTACCTTAAGTTGAATGCACTAACGGTAAATTGTTCTGGACAAAAGCGTCTGCTAAATGTCTAAAATGTCAAATGTTGTGCTGGGTGTAGTGCATGTATTTTTACACTTAGTTGACCCGTTAGCTAGAAGACCCAGGGTTGGTACAGACTGGTGCAGAGCATCTGAGAGGACACTAGATATATACAGGGTCTTAGGAAAGTATTCAGACACCTTTACTTATTCCACTGTTGTTACTTTACATCCTCATTCTAAAATGGATTCAATAAAATAAAGATTCTCAGCAATCTACACATAATACCCCACAATTACAATGCGAAAAACTGTGTTACATTTGTATTGAAAATGTATTACATTTAAAAACAGAAATACTTTATTTACATAAGTATACAGACCCTTTGCTATGAGTCTCGAAATTGAGCTCAGGTGCATCCTGTTTCCATTGATCGTCCTTTCGATGTTTCTACAACTTGATTGGACTTGTTGTAAATGAAATTGATATGACATGATTTGGAAAGGCACACACCTGTCTATATAAGGTCCCACAGTGGACAGTGCATGCCAGATCAAATACCAAACCACGAGGTAGAAGGGATTGTCCGTAAAGCTCCGAGACAGGATTGTGTCGAGAAACAGATGTCCGCAGCATTGAAGGTCCCCAAGAACACAGTGACCTCCATCATTCTTAAATAGAAGAAGTTTGGAACCACCAAGACTCTTCCTAGAGCTGGACGCCCGGCAAGCTGAGCATTCGGAGGAGAAGGGTCTTAGTCGGGGAGGTGACCAAGAACCCGATAGTGACTGACAGAGCACAAGAGTTCCTCTGTGGAGATAGGAGAACCTTCCAGAAGGACAACCATCTCTGCAGCACTTCACCAATCAGGCCTTTACGGTAGATTTGCCAGATGGAAGCCACTCCTCAGTAAAAGGCACATGACAGCCCACTTGGAGTTTCCCAAAAGGCACCCATTGACTCTCAGACCATGAGAAACAAGATGCTCTGGTCTGATGAAACAAGATTGAAATCTTTGGCCTGATTGCAAGCGTCACGTCTGGAGGAAATCTGGCACCTACGGCACAGTCAAGCACGGTGGTGGCAGCATCATGCTGTGGGGATGTTTTTCAGCGGCGTGGACTAAGAGACTAGTCAGGATCGAGGCAAAGATGAACGGAGCACAGAGAGATCCTTGAAGAAAACCTGCTCCAGAGCGCTCAGGACCTCAGACTGGGGGCGATGGGTCACCTTACAACAGAACAACGACCCTAAGCACAAGCCAAGACAACGCAGGAGTGACTTTGGGACACGTCTCTGAATGTCCTTGAGTGGCCCAGCCAGAGCCCGGACTTGAACCGGATCGAACATCTATGGACAGACCTGAAAATAGCTGTGCCGCAACTCTCCCCATCCAACCTAACAGAGCTTGAGAGGATCTGCAGAGAAGAATGGGAGAAAGTCCCCAAACACAAGTATGCCGAGTGTGTAGCGTAATACCCAAGAAGATTCTATGCTGTAATCGCTGCCAACGGTGCTTCAACAAAGTACTGAATACGAAAGCATATTCCCATTATTTTATTTTAAATTAATTTGGAACGATTCTGTTCTTGCTTTGTCAATATGGGGTATTTTGTGTAGATTGATGACTGAAAAAATTATTTAATCAATTTTAGAATAAGGCTGAGGTAACAAAATGTGGAAGAAGTGAAAGGGTCTGAATACTTTCCGAAGGCACTGTATATGTGATGTAAAAGTAAATAGAGTTCACTCATAAAGAATGTATGTACTGAATGTGATCACTTTCATCATGTCTGTTTCTTTTCTCCTGCAGAATGTGAGAGATGTGACCAAACGTCCACTCACTGAGTTCATGGCTCCCTGTATTGACTCCCTCCCACCACTGGCTTTCACCAATCGGAGGCCAATACCAACCATGTTGCATCCCCCCTCTCCATTGGTCATACGCACTCAGGATGCACAGCGATTCATTGTATTTTCCTACTTTGTCCCTGCTGAGTGCCCAGTTTCCACAGAGGCCACAGCAGATGTATCTGCTGGTAGAAGAGAGGACTTGTCGACAGATACACATCTTTCCTCAATGCTGCATCGATACCTGCCACACTTCTTTAACAATGACTCCATTCCACCACAGCAGACAGTAGAGGGAACCACTGAGGACTCAGATTCTCCAGTGGCAATATCTAATATCAAGGAAGAGGACAGATTCTATCCTTTCTCCCTCCCACCACTGGCTCAGCGGTTCATTGGCAATTCATTCAAAGTCCCGGAAACCTCCCAGCCTGCTGTTTCAGCCACGGAGTGCCGAGTTGCCACAGTGGACACTGCAGATACAGCCACTGTCAAGAGAGAGAACCGATGGGCAGCTACAATTCTTCCTTCAGTGCTGCCTCCATGCCTGCCACCAGTCGTTGACGATGACTTAATGCCTCCAGAGCACACAGTAGAGGAATCCTATGTGGTCTCATTTGCTACAGAGGCCACTTCAGGCACAGCTACTGTTGATGGAATGGACAGATCAGCAGCTAAATGCCCTGTCCCAATGCTGCCTCCAAGTCTGCCACGTGTCTTTGACGACAAACTGCCAGGGGCGGCAGTAGAGGGAACCAACAAGTGTCCAGTTGCCAGTGAAACAACCAATGATGTGTCCACTCACCTCAAAGAGGACATGGGAGCTGATCAAAGCCCTCCTGACCCTGCAGCACTGCCTCCAAGCTCGCCATGTATCTGTGACTCTGACCACAAACTGACCAAGGAGGAAAAAGAGGATGTACCCGAGTCCTCCCTTGCCACAGAGATCGCTGTAGGCACATCCATTGTCCAGGGAGAGGACCTGGATAAAAGCCCTGCTCCAAGGCTGCCTCCAAGCTTGTCACACGTTTTGGACAATGACCATAAGCAGCCAGAGGAGACGATAGAGGAAGCCACTGAGTGCTCAGTCGCCGCAGAGGCATCAGTTGCTAATAGAGAGGATCCATCAGCAGCCACAGGTCTTCCCTTAGTGCTGCCTTCAAGCCTGCAACTTGTCTTTGACAATGACTACAAACTACCAGAGGAGGCAGTAGAGGGCACCAGCAAGTGTCCAGTTGCCCGTGAAGCAGTCGCTTCCGTGTCCACTGTCCTCCAAGAGGAGTTTTTGGCTGAAAAAAGTCCTCCTGCACCCACAGCACTGTCTCTAAGGCTGCCCTGCACCCACAACATTGACCACAAACAGCCAGAGGAGACCGTTGAGAACACCACAGAGTGCTCAGTTGACATAGAGGAAAGTGCAGTTGCATCCACTGTCAAGAGAGAGGAAATGATGGGTGATAAAAGCCCTGTCCATGCACTTCCTCCAAGCCTGGCATGCATCCATGACAAGGACCACAAGCAGCCAGATCAGAAAGGAAGGGGCACTACTGTGGAGGTGGATATCTGCCCTCACGCTCAACAGCTGGTCTCAGATGCTAACTTAACTCTGGCAACCCGCAATGATGAGCTGCCCAACCCTCTGATCTGCGTAGTCACTAAGATGCCTGTTAGAGTTGGAGCATCCATATGCAGGTCAGAGGATGAGGAACCCAGGCCCTGGACCCTGGAAGAGGCAAAGGTAGGTGTCGAATTTCACCTTACTACTTTACAGGGATGGTGGTCATTTCCATTTCAATTCAATGCGTTGAAGAGAATTGGAATCTTAGAGTCTTTTGATTGGAATTGAAATGGAATTGACCCCAACCCTGCTGCTCTTTGCTCATAGTATAAAACATCACCCCTCACTAGGGTTAGCATTTGTATTACTTTTAGTATGGACCCAGGAACATCTATAGATATTGTAAAATCTAATGGGGTGCCCCATGAGGCCATCATTGTATGTTGATCACTCAGTTGTGTATTGAATGTGCTACATTGGAACAATATTACATCTAGAGTCAATGTCTTCCTGTTAGGATCATTGGATAGGCATTGAAATTGAGAGTGAAGAGAGGAGCGTCACTGAGGAGGTGAGCCCGAGGGAGGGATTGAAGAGTGAGGCGGATTGTGCCCATTCCAAGTGCTCTATTGGGAAGGTTTCAACAGAGAGAGCAGAAACCATCCTGGGAAGAGTGGGCTTTCTGCTCATGAACCAAATGCAGAAAATCCCATTTTGAAGATGGAGGAAAAAGAGAAAAATAAGAAACTGAATAAGAAGTTGAAAGATGAAGAGAAAGAGAGAAAGGAGATAAAACACAAGGAGGAGGAGCAAAAAGAGGGAGAAGAAAGAGATGAAGAGAGAGAGAGAAAGAGCAGAAGAAAGTCATGAAGGCTGAGAAGAAGAGGGAGAAGTTAGAACAGAAAAAGAGAGAGAAGGAAAGAAAAGAGAAGGAAAAGGCAGAGAAAAAGAGGTTAGAGGGGCTGATGAAGATACATAATGACATGATGAAAGACAGAATTAAGAAAGAGAAGAAGTGTTCTGAGGAGCTGAAAAAGAGAGAGAAAGCTCAAGCTGCATTCTTGGAGATGGAGAGAAAGATTCAAGAAAAGGAGGAGAAGAAGAGAGAAAAGATGAGGAGAGAGGAGAGGAAGAGACTGGAGGAGAAGAAAAAGAGGGAACCAGCTGGAGGTGGAACTGAGACGGTGATAGAAGAGCAGGGAAGGGATGAAAGCTTGAAGATGGATGAGTAGACTGGGTAATAGAGAGTAGGGAGGGAGGGATATGGTATTTTGCATGCAATGAAAGAATGAAGCATTTAAAAATAAAATAAAAAATGTTTACTCTGTTTGATTTTTGTTAAGGCATACTGTACAACACTGTATAAACACAAAATGTTGACTTTTCACACATCTGGGGAGTGTTTAATGATGAGGAGTTGAGGAAGAACAGGGGGGGAGTTGGAGGGTGGAGAGGAATATGATACAGAGGAATTTGATAGAAGGAATATGATATTTTATTTTATTTCACTATTTCACTATTCACTCAGTTCAGAACAAATTCTTATTTACAATGACGGCCTACCAAAAGGCCTCCTGCGGGGATGGGGTCTGGGATTAAAAATAAATAAATAAACTTAAAACATAGGACAAAACACACATCACGACAAGTGAGACAACACAACACTTTAACCTCTTTCAGCTAGGGGCACTATTTTTATGTTTGGAAAAGAACGTTCCCAAAGTAAACGGCCTATTTCTCAGGCCCATATGCTAGAATATGTATATAATTGACAGATTAGGATAGAAAACACTCTAAAGTTTCCAAACTGTCAAAATATTGTCTGTGAGTATAACAGAACTGATATTGCAAGCGAAAACCTGAGGAAAATAAAACCAGGAAGAGGCCTCTATTTTGAAAGCTATATGTCCATAGCCTGCCTTCGCTCCATTAAAGGGATATCAACCAGATTCCCTTTCCTATCGCTTCCTCAAGGTGTCAACAGTCTTTAGACATAGTTTCAGGCTTTTATTTTGAAAAATGAGCGAGCAAGATAACATCGCGTAGTGGATAGCTGGGTGTTCGCATGAGTTTTGCTTGCGCAACAGAGTGGTGCAGCCATTGACTCTCCCTCTCCTACTGAAAAAGAGACGGTTGATATATTATCGATTATATACTTTAAAATCAACCTGAGGATTGATTATAAAAACGTTTGACATGTTTCTGTGGACATTACGGATACTATTTGGAATTTGTCTGCGTTGTTGTGACCGCTCGAGCCTGTGGATTTCTGAACACAACGCGCCAAACAAACTGAGGTATTTTGGATATAAAAATAATCTTTATGGAACAAAAGGAACATTTATTGTGTAACTGGGAGTCTCGTGAGTGAAAACATCCGAAGATCAAAGGTAAGCAATTAATTTTATTGCTTTTCTCATTTTCGTGACCAAGCTACTTTGATGCTAGGTGTCCATAATGTTTTGTCTAGTGATCGATAAACTTACACAAACGCTTGGATTGCTTTCGCTGTAAAGCATATTTTCAAAATCTGACACAACAGACGGATTAACAAAAAGCTAAGCTGTGTTTTGCTATATTAAGATTTCATGAATATAAATATTTATAGTAATATTATTTGAATGTGGCGCTCTGCAATTCAGCGGTTGTTGATGAAAATATCCTAACGTTAACGGAATGGGTAGCGTCAATTAGTTTTTAACAAGGTAGGCCAGTTGAGAACCAGTTCTCACTTACAACTGCAACCTGACCAAGATAAAACAAATCAGTGCGACAAAAACAACACAGAGTTGCACATGGGTTAAACAAACGTACAGTTAATAGCATAATAGTAAAAATCTATGTTCAGAGTGTGCAAACGTAATAATATTAATGAGGTAAGGCAAAAAAAATAGGCCATAGAGGCGAAATAACTACAAATTATCATTAATACTGGAGTGATAGATGTGCAGAGTATCATGTGCAAGTAGAGATACTGGGGTACAAAAGAGAAAAATAAATAAATAACCGATTATGATTTTTCAACACCAATACCGATACCAATTATTGGAGACAACAAAAAAGCCGATACCGATTAATCAGCCATTTTTTATTTATTTTTTGAAATAATGACAATTACAACATACTGAATGAACACTTATTTAACTTAATATAATACATCAATAAAATCTATTTAGCCTCAAGTAAATAATGAAACATGTTCAATTTGGTGTAAATAATGCAAAAACAAAGTGTTGGCGAAGAAAGTAAAGTGCAATATGTGCTATGTAAGAAAGCTAAAGTTTCAGTTCCTTGCTCAGAACATATGAAAGCTGGTGGGTTCCTTTTAACATGAGTCTTCAATATTCCCAGGTAAGACGTTTTAGGATGTAGTTATTATAGGAATTATAGGACTATTTCCCTCTATACCATTTGTATTTCATTAACCTTTGACTATTGGATGTTCTTATAGGCACTTTAGTATTGCCAGTGTAACAGTATAGCTTCCATCCCTCTCCTCGCTCCTCCCAGCAAACACGACAACAGCCACCATCAAAGCAGCGTTACCCATGCAGAGCAAGAGGAACAACTACTAGAAGGCTCAGAGCGAGTGACGTTTGAAACGCTATTACCGCGCGCTAACTAGCTAGCCATTTCACTTCGGTTACACCAGCCTCATCTCGGGAGTTGATAGGCTTGAAGTCATAAACAGCGCATGCTTGACGCACAACGAAGAGCTGCTGGCAAAACGCAAAGAAAGCCTGTTTGAATTAATGTTTACGCGCCTGCTTCTGCCTACCACCGCTCAGTCAGATACTTAGATACGTGTATGCTTGTATGCTCAGTCAGATTATATGCAACGCAGGAAACGCTAGATAATATTTAGTAATATCATCAACCATGTGTAGTTAACTAGTGATTATGATTGATTGTCTTTTATAAGATAAGTTTAATGCTAGCTAGCAACTTACCTTGGCTTACTGCATTCGCGTAACAGGCAGTCTCCTTGTGGAGTGCAACGAGAGAGAGGCAGGTCGTTATTGGGTTAACTGTAAGGTTGCAAGATTGAATCCCCCGAGCTGACAAGGTGAAAATCTGGAGTTCTGCCCCTGAACGAGGCAGTTAACCCACCGTTCCTAGCCGTCATTGAAAATAAGAATGTGTTCTTAACTGACTTGCCTAGTTAAATAAAGGTAAATATATATATATATATATTATTTTATAATCGGCGCCCAAAAATACTGATATACTATGATAAAAAAATTACAGACCTCTACATGCTTTGTAAGTAGGAAAACCTGCAAAATAGGCAGCTTATCAAATACTTGTTCTCCCACCTGTATATGAAATATGTACAAATAAACGAGGAAAGCAAATATTTTCACCGGACAAGACAAGAAAACACACCTCCGACTGCTACGCGATCTTGGGACAGTCTCTGCCCAACGAGAGAACTAAGACGACAACATAGCATGGCAGCAACACATGACAACACAGCATGGTAGCAACACAATATGACAATAACATGGTAGCAACACAACATGGCAGCAGCACAACATGGTAGCAGCACAAAAAGGGTACAAACATTGTTGGGCAGGGACAACAGCACAAAGGGCAAGAAGGAAGAGACAACAATACATCACGCAAAGCAGCCATAGAGGAAATATGATAGAAGAATATAATACACAGAATACGATAGAGGGGAATATGATATAGATTATTATAATACAGGGGAATATGATAGAGAGGGAAATGATGGAGAGGAAAAAGATAGCGGGGATATAATACACAGAATATGATAGAGAGGAATATGATGGAGGGGAATATGATAGCGGAGAAAATGATTGAGGGGAATATGATGGAGGGGAATATGATGGAATATGATGGAGCCTACATAAAGCTGTCCCAACAGCAGAGTCCCAACACTTACCACTGCTACACCTGGCTATCAGCTAGAGCCTTGTCTGGCAGCGAAATAGTTCCTTCATCCAGTGAGGAACATGGGCTACTAGCAGCTTACTACACAACATACACTAGTGTTCATTTCTTAGCTACAGTATACATTTCTCCCTGCCTAATTAAATCAATTATGAATCATACAAGACATTTTTGGACTCAACTTGTTGTGCTGTGCTCACTTGAAAGGAAGGTGGTGCAGCGGTCCTTCGTGGGCAAATTTTGTCATCAAACTTTGTAATCAAGGTCTGGCATTCTCTGGATTCATGGTACTTTTAAGACAACTGGGAACTCAACAAAAAAAGCTTGAATCATGATTATGTCAGTGATCTTCAGGTCGTAGCTCTTTAAAGAGCTCTTTTCCTAGCCACCGTGCTTCTACACCTGCATTGCTTGCTGTTTGGGGTTTTAGGCTGGTTTTCTGTACAGCACTTTGAGATATCAGCTGATGTACGAAGGGCTATATAAATACATTTGATTTGATTTGATTTAAAGAGGCCCGAGTTCCAAATTTACAATTCCGAGCTGGATGAAAAATGAAACGTATTTTCCAAGTCGTAGCTCCTTTTTCCCGAGTTACCAGTTGTCTTGAACTTACTAAACTTACTTGATGTCAGCTTTGCACACACTTGGCATTCTCTCAACCATCTTCACCTGGAATGCCTTTTCAACAGTCTTGAAGGAGTTCGCTCATATGCTGAGCACTTGTTGGGCTCTTTCCAAGCAATCTCACTTGGGATGAGGTCGGGTGATTGTGGAGGCTGGATCATCTGATGCAGAACTCCATCACTCTCCTTCTTGTTCAAATATCCCTTACACAGCCTGGAGGTGTGTTGGGTCATTGTCCTGTTGAAAACAAATGATTAGTTCCACTAAGCGCAAACCAGATGGGATGGCGGATCGCTGCAGAATGCTGTGTAGCCATGCTGGTTAAGTGTGCTTGAATTCTAAATAGATCACAGACAGTGTCACCAACAAAGCAACCCCACACCATCACACCTCATCCTCCATGATTCACGCTGTGAACTACATATGCGGAGATCATCCGTTCACCTACTCCGCGTCTCACAAAGATACGGAGGTTGGAACCAAAATCTCAAATTTGGACTGATCTGACCAAAGGACAGATTTCCACCAGTCTAATGTCTATTGCTTGTGTTTCTTGGCCCAAGCAAGTCTCTTTTTATTATTGGTGTCCTTTAGTAGTGATCTCTTTGCAGAATTTTGACCATGAAGGTCTGATTCACGCAGTCTCCTTTGAAAAGTTGATGTTGAGATGTGTCTGTTACTTGAACTTTGTGAAGCATTTATTTGGTCTGCAATTTATGAGGCTGGTAACTCTAATGAACTTTCCTGATTGACTGATCTTCATGTCTTAAGGTAATGATGGACTGTTGTTTCTCTTTGCTTATTGACCTGTTCTTGCCATAATATGGACTTGTTAATTTTCTCCAAATAGGGCAATCTTCTGTAAACAACCCCTACCTTGTCACAACACAATTGATTGATTCAAACGCATTAAGGAAAGAAATTCCACAAATTAACTTTAAACATGGCACACGTGTTAATTAAAATGCATTCCAGATGACTAGCTCATGAAGCTGGTTAAGAGAATGCCAAGAGTGTGCAAAGCTGTCATCCAGGCAAAGGTGGCTACTTTAAAGAATCTCAAATATAAAATGTATTTTGTAGCACTTCTTTGCTTACTACATGATTCCACATGTGTTATTTCATAGTGTTGATGTCTTCCCTATTCTGCCCTCCCAAGCAAAAAGGCAGTAACTGCTCATTTGGTCAAAAATTAGGTAATGTCTTTTTGTTAGATTAAATGCATGCTTAATCATGTGGACAAGTATCCTGCCTCTATTGTATTGTGTTTTGGAGAAAATGGGGTTTACCTTTGTATCATATCATTTTATTCTGTGATGCAATCGAACCTGTATGACACTGACTGACACCTACACACACATACCTTGCTAATCTAGGGATACAACTCCATGGAACAGCATTCCCGGGGGTTAAATGATGGTTGAACTTGCTCTGAAACGCGACATCCAGACAGACACTGGTAAGAACTAGCCAGCTAAGTAGATCTGACATCAAAATGAATTAGCTAGCTAGCAAGCTAAGCTAGCTAGCGAGCATAGACTAACAATGCTACCTGCTCTCATAAGATATCTGCAATTGGTACTAACGTCAATCTATTAGCCATAATGAATTATATTCTGAAAATTTCATCTGATGGTTTCTTTGAATCAGTACACCATACACACGATGTCTGCCAGTGACAGCCACCTAGCTAAAACTGACGCGCCCCTACCAAAACGTCAAAACCGACGTAGCTAGCATTAGCATGAAGCAATAGATTTGTGCTACATTTTCCCATAAGAGACAATCAGCAGTTTATACTAGCTTAATCTATTTGACCTAGAATTAATATAATCCCGATAGTTGTATTCTGACATTCAATGTGTTATTTGAACCCATAACGTTACACCACACACAATCTCTAGCCAGCTGACGGTCAGTTGGACGTGCACCCATACTGAGCTGTCAAAAGCCACCCACACTCGTTTCGGATGAGCGCACACACACAGCATTGCTAGCTCATTAATAATATATATACTCACATGTTCAGGGTTTCTGGTTTCTTTTATATTCCAGTATTGGCGTGACTGTCCTGGTCAGGAAAGTTAAAATCTCAAATTGTATCCATCACCCTTTGTTGGTGGAATATGTAATTAGTACAACAAGCTTTGACATACCAAACGTGTGCTCAATGTGTCTGCTTCAGTGCCATCATTCATGAATGTGCGAAAAAAACTGTTTGCATGATTACACAATTCCCGTGGTCTACATGATTAGTATCTATGCGGAACAAAGTTGCCATGTGAGGGTGTATTAGGACAGTCCAACCACGTCAACACTAGATCTTATTCCTGTCAATGTCCAACCATGCAATTTTTTTGTATTTGTAAGGAAAAATGAAAATGTAAGAGCCTTTTTGGGAGCAGGTATGAAATTAATAGATGAACTGAGTTATGACAGTGAAAATGATTATGATAATGTTTGCACAAGATAAAATCAACATTGATTATATCCTATATTATAGAATAACTGAAAGGATTATGATCATATGTTTGAAAATGTCAGTATTAATTATTATCATCCATGACAGAATAGAATCATTAGGATGCAGGTCCCTGATTATTTGCTCTGTTTATTTCAGTTGAGTTTGAGGGCCACATTCCAACAAAGATTCCTGATCTACCCCCTTTAACTGAAGTCACAGTGTCAACACTACTTGAAGAAATAGAGAACCAGTGGGTGGTCTCTGACAGGTAATCATTTAATGTAATTCAAACAATTTCAGTGCTGCATTTCACATTTATTCCTATAACAAGACATAGGCTATTTGTCAAACAGTATGTAATGTCTCTATGTAAATGCAACTGGTATCTTAGTGGAAGACACACAAAGGATGCAGTTTCAACTTTGTTACACTGTCAGTAATTACACTGCTCTTGAGTCTGATTGGTTAGATCAACTGGAAAGACATGGATAAGAAACATTTCAAACAAGTTTTTAAACAATGGGACCTGTTGGCAGGTCTAAAACTACTGTTCTATAGTCAGCTGATTTTGATTTCCTTAATAATAAATTGAACTACAATGCAAGAATTCAGGGACACCTACTCTTCAATCAAATGTTTCAGGCCTAGATAATTACACACCCAGCACATCTTATTTCTCTGCCAGCATGCGAACCGTGAAGATCCCTCACTGCAACAGCTCTAGTTGTTTTAACCGATCAATGGATCAGGTCACTTGACCAAAATAAGCTGCTTCTTGATTTTAGTGCAACATTTGACCTTGTTGATCATATGGCTAATAGCTGAGGCCATTGAGGAGAGATGTTTTCTTAAACACTCACTGAGGTGTCACAGTCTACAGAATACCTGTTTTACTGTATGTAGTAAGGTAGCCTAAATATTTTATTAATGATGAAGATTTTGATGAGCAACACTGACATTAGCGGAAGGCTAAGGTCAAACAAATAACCTAAGTAAACCTGGATGCTAGTTGTGAAATCTAAAACATATTCAATTTGAAATAGGCAAAACACCTGTACTATGAATGGTCAACAATTTAATAAGAGGTAGAGCATTTTATTTTAATAAAACATTTGGTTACATGGATTCAATGTAAATATTACATATGACTGTGCTCAACAGGTTAAAAAAAAGGGAATTGTTCTAGCATTTGATTACACATGAGAGCTTCTGTGGGTAGTCATAGCAATGGGGCCTTCATTGTGACATCACAAGATTCTGATTCTGGGAGGTTAGCTGTTGCACAGACAAACAGAACAGTGCAAAGAGACTGATTCAACTAACAACTGACAGATTATTCATGTCCTATTTCATTAGCAAGAGAACACGTTGCTTACTTGAGAGGTAGGTTGTAATATAACTTACTGTTTAACTATGTTTCTGAAGAATAACTACTTTTTAAATGACTTGTGTACTAACATGACCCTTTAAGTAGGCCTGACATGCAATCATGGTGACAAGTGAAACTATTGACGAGAGACAGTTTGCTTGAGTCATCCATTTCAAATGGTTGAATTGATAGACCTCATTAAATTGAGTTGCACTCAGAGGCACTCAAAGAGAAGACTGGAGTGATTCAAATAGATGAAACTGTACAACAAGTTTGGTCCATGATGGAAATAGTCACTTTCTTCCCCCAAAACCTTTTTGAATGATATTATATAAGTGATTAGTGTGGTTTGTGAGAACCAGGGCCAATATGGAGTGGCGTTACATGAGGGGTTGAATAAGGCTCAATAGTAAGGTACAGAGAGAGCCTGAAGTTTGATTGTTAAAGTCTATGTTGTGCTTTCTCATCTCCAATGGCAACGCCTTGCATCACAATGAAGATGTCATGAAGGATATTGTGCACATAATGATAGGAACAGCCAAAATTGATTCATTTGTAACTTGGTCGCTTTTCCAGTAGCCAACTTTTTACTAATAATTCAGATAGGCCTATTGCGTAATCATCTCTGGAATGGGATTGTCACTTGCTTAATTGTAAGTAAAGGGGAAGAAATGTGAGCACATCGTAAAGAGATGTATTATTCTTTGGTTAGCAACACACCACTTACTACAACGTTATGTATTTTCCAGACTTATTGTTAGCTAGGAGGAAGACATGGAGGATTCAACGCTGACACAGAGGAGGGCTGAGTGTCAGTTGAAGGATAGGGAGATCCAGACAGACTACATGATGGAGCTGGGAGCCAGGTTGGTTCTGGTGAGACAGATCCAGAGGGAGCAGGAGAAGGAGATGAAGAGGATTTGGTTTGAGACGAGGAAAATGCCAAGCCTGATTGAGGAGGTAACAAGACCAACTTTGACAAAGTCGACTAGAGTTCTGTTGAACAAAATTGATTAAATCAAATATTTGTCAATATACTGGCAAAATGTGCGATATGCCATTGAACGTAAGCTAACAGTATTTTGTCTGATAACTTTTCTTGTGTTGTATTGTGTATGTCTCTGAGTATTGTTATGTACAAAGTCCTCACGTTCTTATGGTTGCCTTGTCTTTAAAAAAAATTAAATAACAAGACCAAGCGATCTCTCATAGACCTTCAAATCAGGATAATGTAGTTGTCTGACCTAGCTACCTTAAGTTGAATGCACTAACGGTAAATTGTTCTGGACAAAAGCTTCTGCTAAATGTCTAAAATGTCAAATGTTGTGCTGGGTGTAGTGCATGTATTTTTACACTTAGTTGACCCGTTAGCTAGAAGACCCAGGGTTGGTACAGACTGGTGCAGAGCATCTGAGAGGACACTAGATATATACAGTGTCTTAGGAAAGTATTCAGACACCTTTACTTATTCCACCTGTTGTTACTTTACATCCTCATTCTAAAATGGATTAAATAAAATAAAGATTCTCAGCAATCTACACATAATACCCCACAATTACAATGCGAAAAAACTGTGTTACATTTGTATTGAAAATGTATTACATTTAAAAACAGAAATACTTTATTTACATAAGTATACAGACCCTTTGCTATGAGTCTCGAAATTGAGCTCAGGTGCATCCTGTTTCCATTGATCGTCCTTTCGATGTTTCTACAACTTGATTGGACTTGTTGTAAATGAAATTGATATGACATAATTTGGAAAGGCACACACCTGTCTATATAAGGTCCCACAGTGGACAGTGCATGCCAGATCAAATACCAAACCACGAGGTAGAAGGGATTGTCCGTAAAGCTCCGAGACAGGATTGTGTCGAGAAACAGATGTCCGCAGCATTGAAGGTCCCCAAGAACACAGTGACCTCCATCATTCTTAAATAGAAGAAGTTTGGAACCACCAAGACTCTTCCTAGAGCTGGACGCCCGGCAAGCTGAGCATTCGGAGGAGAAGGGTCTTAGTCGGGGAGGTGACCAAGAACCCGATAGTGACTGACAGAGCACAAGAGTTCCTCTGTGGAGATAGGAGAACCTTCCAGAAGGACAACCATCTCTGCAGCACTTCACCAATCAGGCCTTTACGGTAGATTTGCCAGATGGAAGCCACTCCTCAGTAAAAGGCACATGACAGCCCACTTGGAGTTTCCCAAAAGGCACCCATTGACTCTCAGACCATGAGAAACAAGATGCTCTGGTCTGATGAAACCAAGATTGAAATCTTTGGCCTGATTGCCAAGCGTCACGTCTGGAGGAAATCTGGCACCTACGGCACAGTCAAGCACGGTGGTGACAGCATCATGCTGTGGGGATGTTTTTCAGCGGCGTGGACTAAGAGGACTAGTCAGGATCGAGGCAAAGATGAACGGAGCACAGAGAGATCCTTGAAGAAAACCTGCTCCAGAGCGCTCAGGACCTCAGACTGGGGGCGATGGGTCACCTTACAACAGAACAACGACCCTAAGCACAAGCCAAGACAACGCAGGAGTGACTTTGGGACACGTCTCTGAATGTCCTTGAGTGGCCCAGCCAGAGCCCGGACTTGAACCGGATCGAACATCTATGGACAGACCTGAAAATAGCTGTGCCGCAACTCTCCCCATCCAACCTAACAGAGCTTGAGAGGATCTGCAGAGAAGAATGGGAGAAAGTCCCCAAACACAAGTATGCCGAGTGTGTAGCGTAATACCCAAGAAGATTCTATGCTGTAATCGCTGCCAACGGTGCTTCAACAAAGTACTGAATACGAAAGCATATTCCCATTATTTTTATTTTAGATTAATTTGGAACGATTCTGTTCTTGCTTTGTCAATATGGGGTATTTTGTGTAGATTGATGACTGAAAAAAATTATTTAATCAATTTTAGAATAAGGCTGAGGTAACAAAATGTGGAAGAAGTGAAAGGGTCTGAATACTTTCCGAAGGCACTGTATATGTGATGTAAAAGTAAATAGAGTTCACTCATAAAGAATGTATGTACTGAATGTGATCACTTTCATCATGTCTGTTTCTTTTCTCCTGCAGAATGTGAGAGATGTGACCAAACGTCCACTCACTGAGTTCATGGCTCCCTGTATTGACTCCCTCCCACCACTGGCTTTCACCAATCGGAGGCCAATACCAACCATGTTGCATCCCCCCTCTCCATTGGTCATACGCACTCAGGATGCACAGCGATTCATTGTATTTTCCTACTTTGTCCCTGCTGAGTGCCCAGTTTCCACAGAGGCCACAGCAGATGTATCTGCTGGTAGAAGAGAGGACTTGTCGACAGATACACATCTTTCCTCAATGCTGCATCGATACCTGCCACACTTCTTTAACAATGACTCCATTCCACCACAGCAGACAGTAGAGGGAACCACTGAGGACTCAGATTCTCCAGTGGCAATATCTAATATCAAGGAAGAGGACAGATTCTATCCTTTCTCCCTCCCACCACTGGCTCAGCGGTTCATTGGCAATTCATTCAAAGTCCCGGAAACCTCCCAGCCTGCTGTTTCAGCCACGGAGTGCCGAGTTGCCACAGTGGACACTGCAGATACAGCCACTGTCAAGAGAGAGAACCGATGGGCAGCTACAATTCTTCCTTCAGTGCTGCCTCCATGCCTGCCACCAGTCGTTGACGATGACTTCATGCCTCCAGAGCACACAGTAGAGGAATCCTATGTGGTCTCATTTGCTACAGAGGCCACTTCAGGCACAGCTACTGTTGATGGAGTGGACAGATCAGCAGCTAAATGCCCTGTCCCAATGCTGCCTCCAAGTCTGCCACGTGTCTTTGACGACAAACTGCCAGGGGCGGCAGTAGAGGGAACCAACAAGTGTCCAGTTGCCAGTGAAACAACCAATGATGTGTCCACTCACCTCAAAGAGGACATGGGAGCTGATCAAAGCCCTCCTGACCCTGCAGCACTGCCTCCAAGCTCGCCATGCATCTGTGACTCTGACCACAAACTGACCAAGGAGGAAAAAGAGGATGTACCCGAGTCCTCCCTTGCCACAGAGATCGCTGTAGGCACATCCATTGTCCAGGGAGAGGACCTGGATAAAAGCCCTGCTCCAAGGCTGCCTCCAAGCTTGTCACACGTTTTGGACAATGACCATAAGCAGCCAGAGGAGACGATAGAGGAAGCCACTGAGTGCTCAGTCGCCGCAGAGGCATCAGTTGCTAATAGAGAGGATCCATCAGCAGCCACAGGTCTTCCCTTAGTGCTGCCTTCAAGCCTGCAACTTGTCTTTGACAATGACTACAAACTACCAGAGGAGGCAGTAGAGGGCACCAGCAAGTGTCCAGTTGCCCGTGAAGCAGTCGCTTCCGTGTCCACTGTCCTCCAAGAGGAGTTTTTGGCTGAAAAAAGTCCTCCTGCACCCACAGCACTGTCTCTAAGGCTGCCCTGCACCCACAACATTGATCACAAACAGCCAGAGGAGACCGTTGAGAACACCACAGAGTGCTCAGTTGACATAGAGGAAAGTGCAGTTGCATCCACTGTCAAGAGAGAGGAAATGATGGGTGATAAAAGCCCTGTCCATGCACTTCCTCCAAGCCTGGCATGCATCCATGACAAGGACCCCAAGCAGCCAGATCAGAAAGGAAGGGGCACTACTGTGGAGGTGGATATCTGCCCTCACGCTCAACAGCTGGTCTCAGATGCTAACTTAACTCTGGCAACCCGCAATGATGAGCTGCCCAACCCTCTGATCTGCGTAGTCACTAAGATGCCTGTTAAAGTCGGAGCATCCATATGCAGGTCAGAGGATAAGGAACCCAGGCCCTGGACCCTGGAAGAGGCAAAGGTAGGTGTCGAATTTCACCTTACTACTTTACAGGGATGGTGGTCATTTCCATTTCAATTCAATGTGTTGAAGAGAATTGGAATCTTAGAGTCTTTTGATCGGAATTGAAATGGAATTGACCCCAACCCTGCTGCTCTTTGCTCATAGTATAAAACATCACCCCTCACTAGGGTTAGCATTTGTATTACTTTTAGTATGGACCCAGGAACATCTATAGGTATTGTAAAATCTAATGGGGTGCCCCATGAGGCCATCATTGTATGTTGATCACTCAGTTGTGTATTGAATGTTCTACATTGGAACAATATTACATCTAGAGTCAATGTCTTCCTGTTAGGATCATTGGATAGGCATTGAAATTGAGAGTGAAGAGAGGAGCGTCACTGAGGAGGTGAGCCCGAGGGAGGGATTGAAGAGTGAGGCGGATTGTGCCCATTCCAAGTGCTCTATTGGGAAGGTTTCAACAGAGAGAGCAGAAACCATCCTGGGAAGAGTGGGCTTTCTGCTCATGAACCAAATGCAGAAAATCCCATTTTTGAAGATGGAGGAAAAAGAGAAAAATAAGAAACTGAATAAGAAGTTGAAAGATGAAGAGAAAGAGAGAAAGGAGATAAAACACAAGGAGGAGGAGCAAAAAAAGAGGGAGAAGAAAGAGATGAAGGAGAGAGAGAAAGAGCAGAAGAAAGTCATGAAGGCTGAGAAGAAGAGGGAGAAGTTAGAACAGAAAAAGAGAGAGAAGGAAAGAAAAGAGAAGGAAAAGGCAGAGAAAAAGAGGTTAGAGGGGCTGATGAAGATACATAATGACATGATGAAAGACAGAATTAAGAAAGAGAAGAAGTGTTCTGAGGAGCTGAAAAAGAGAGAGAAAGCTCAAGCTGCATTCTTGGAGATGGAGAGAAAGATTCAAGAAAAGGAGGAGAAGAAGAGAGAAAAGATGAGGAGAGAGGAGAGGAAGAGACTGGAGGAGAAGAAAAAGAGGGAACCAGCTGGAGGTGGAACTGAGAGGGTGATAGAAGAGCAGGGAAGGGATGAAAGCTTGAAGATGGATGAGTAGACTGGGTAATAGAGAGTAGGGAGGGAGGGATATGGTATTTTTGCATGCGATGAAAGAACGAAGCATTTAAAAATAAAATAAAAAATGTTTACTCTGTTTGATTTTTGTTAAGGCATACTGTACAACACTGTATAAACACAAAATGTTGACTTTTCACACATCTGGGGAGTGTTTAATGATGAGGAGTTGAGGAAGAACAGGGGGGGAGTTGGAGGGTGGAGAGGAATATGATACAGAGGAATTTGATAGAAGGAATATGATATTTTATTTTATTTCACTCGGCATGTCAGTTCAGAACAAATTCTTATTTACAATGACGGCCTACCAAAAGGCAAAAGGCCTCCTGCGGGGATGGGGTCTGGGATTAAAAATAAATAAATAAACTTAAAACATAGGACAAAACACACATCACGACAAGTGAGACAACACAACACTTTAACCTCTTTCAGCTAGGGGGCACTATTTTTATGTTTGGAAAAAGAACGTTCCCAAAGTAAACGGCCTATTTCTCAGGCCCATATGCTAGAATATGCATATAATTGACAGATTAGGATAGAAAACACTCTAAAGTTTCCAAAACTGTCAAAATATGGTCTGTGAGTATAACAGAACTGATATTGCAAGCGAAAACCTGAGGAAAATAAAACCAGGAAGAGGCCTCTATTTTGAAAGCTATATGTTCCATAGCCTGCCTTCGCTCCATTTAAAGGGATATCAACCAGATTCCCTTTCCTATCGCTTCCTCAAGGTGTCAACAGTCTTTAGACATAGTTTCAGGCTTTTATTTTGAAAAATGAGCGAGCAAGATAACATCGCGTAGTGGATAGCTGGGTGTTCGCATGAGTTTTGCTTGCACAACAGAGTGGTGCAGCCATTGACTCTCCCTCTCCTACTGAAAAAGAGACAGTGCCGGTTGATATATTATCGATTATATACTTTAAAATCAACCTGAGGAATGATTATAAAAAACTTTTGACATGTTTCTGTGGACATTACGGATACTATTTGGAATTTGTCTGCGTTGTTGTGACTGCTCGAGCCTGTGGATTTCTGAACACAACGCGCCAAACAAACTGAGGTATTTTGGATATAAAAATAATCTTTATGGAACAAAAGGAACATTTATTGTGTAACTGGGAGTCTCGTGAGTGAAAACATCCGAAGATCAAAGGTAAGCAATTAATTGTATTGCTTTTCTCATTTTCGTGACCAAGCTACTTTGATGCTAGGTGTCCATAATGTTTTGTCTAGTGATCGATAAACTTACACAAACGCTTGGATTGCTTTCGCTGTAAAGCATATTTTCAAAATCTGACACAACAGACGGATTAACAAAAAGCTAAGCTGTGTTTTGCTATATTGTGATTTCATGAATATAAATATTTATAGTAATATTATTTGAATGTGGCGCTCTGCAATTCAGCGGTTGTTGATGAAAATTATCCTAACGTTAACGGAATGGGTAGCGTCAATTAGTTTTTAACAAGGTAGGCCAGTTGAGAACATGTTCTCACTTACAACTGCAACCTGACCAAGATAAAACAAATCAGTGCGACAAAAACAACACAGAGTTGCACATGGGTTAAACAAACGTACAGTTAATAGCATAATAGTAAAAATCTATGTTCAGAGTGTGCAAACGTAATAATATTAATGAGGTAAGGCAAAAAAATAGGCCATAGAGGCGAAATAACTACAAATTATCATTAATACTGGAGTGATAGATGTGCAGAGTATCATGTGCAAGTAGAGATACTGGGGTACAAAAGAGAAAAATAAATAAATAACCGATTATGATTTTTCAACACCAATACCGATACCAATTATTGGAGGACCAAAAAAGCCGATACCGATTAATCGGCCAATTTTTTATTTATTTTTTGAAATAATGACAATTACAACAATACTGAATGAACACTTATTTTAACTTAATATAATACATCAATAAAATCAATTTAGCCTCAAGTAAATAATGAAACATGTTCAATTTGGTGTAAATAATGCAAAAACAAAGTGTTGGCGAAGAAAGTAAAAGTGCAATATGTGCTATGTAAGAAAGCTAAAGTTTCAGTTCCTTGCTCAGAACATATGAAAGCTGGTGGGTTCCTTTTAACATGAGTCTTCAATATTCCCAGGTAAGACGTTTTAGGATGTAGTTATTATAGGAATTATAGGACTATTTCCCTCTATACCATTTGTATTTCATTAACCTTTGACTATTGGATGTTCTTATAGGCACTTTAGTGTTGCCAGTGTAACAGTATAGCTTCCATCCCTCTCCTCGCTCCTCCCAGCAACACAACGACAACAGCCACCATCAAAGCAGCGTTACCCATGCAGAGCAAGAGGAACAACTACTAGAAGGCTCAGAGCGAGTGACGTTTGAAACGCTATTACCGCGCGCTAACTAGCTAGCCATTTCACTTCGGTTACACCAGCCTCATCTCGGGAGTTGATAGGCTTGAAGTCATAAACAGCGCAATGCTTGACGCACAACGAAGAGCTGCTGGCAAAATGCAAAGAAAGCCTGTTTGAATTCATGTTTACGCGCCTGCTTCTGCCTACCACCGCTCAGTCAGATACTTAGATACGTGTATGCTTGTATGCTCAGTCAGATTATATGCAACGCAGGAAACGCTAGATAATATCTAGTAATATCATCAACCATGTGTAGTTAACTAGTGATTATGATTGATTGTCTTTTATAAGATAAGTTTAATGCTAGCTAGCAACTTACCTTGGCTTACTGCATTCGCGTAACAGGCAGTCTCCTTGTGGAGTGCAACGAGAGAGAGGCAGGTCGTTATTGGGTTAACTGTAAGGTTGCAAGATTGAATCCCCCGAGCTGACAAGGTGAAAATCTGGAGTTCTGCCCCTGAACAAGGCTGTTAACCCACCGTTCCTAGGCCGTCATTGAAAATAAGAATGTGTTCTTAACTGACTTGCCTAGTTAAATAAAGGTAAAAAAATATATATATATATTTATTTTTATAATCAGCGCCCAAAAATACTGATATACTATGATAAAAAAATGACAGACCTCTACATGCTTTGTAAGTAGGAAAACCTGCAAAACAGGCAGCTTATCAAATACTTGTTCTCCCCACTGTATATGAAATATGTACAAATAAACGAGGAAAGCGAATATTTTCACCGGACAAGACAAGAAAACACACCTCCGACTGCTACGCGATCTTGGGACAGTCTCTGCCCAACGAGAGAACTAAGACGACAACATAGCATGGCAGCAACACATGACAACACAGCATGGTAGCAACACAATATGACAATAACATGGTAGCAACACAACATGGCAGCAGCACAACATGGTAGCAGCACAAAACAGGGTACAAACATTGTTGGGCAGGGACAACAGCACAAAGGGCAAGAAGGAAGAGACAACAATACATCACGCAAAGCAGCCATAGAGGAAATATGATAGAGGAATATAATACACAGAATATGATAGAGGGGAATATGATATAGATTATTATAATACAGGGGAATATGATAGAGAGGGAAATGATGGAGAGGAAAAAGATAGCGGGGAATATAATACACAGAATATGATAGAGAGGAATATGATGGAGGGGAATATGATAGCGGAGAAAATGATTGAGGGGAATATGATGGAGGGGAATATGATAGCGGAGAAAATGATTGAGGGGAATATGATGGAGGGGAATGTGATATAGGGGAAGATAATACACAGAATATGATAGAGAGGAATATGATGGAGGGGAATATGATAGTGGAGAAAATGATTGAGGGGAATATGATGGAGGGGAATGTGATATAGGGGAATATAATACACAGAATATGATAGAGAGGAATATGATGGAGGGGAATATGATAGCTTAGAAAATGATTGAGGGGAATATGATGGAGGGGAATGTGATATAGGGGAATATAATACACAGAATATGATAGAGAGGAATATGATATATATTATTATAATACAGGGTAATATGTTAGAGAGAATATAATAGAGAGGAATATGATAGCGGAAATATTATAGAGGGAATATGATCAGTGGCGATTTGAGCTTGTAAATCTTGGCGGGGAAATAAAAAATTGTGTGGGATGAATGCCAACAAAGCCACTATACTACACAACAAAAGCATTTCGCTACACTCGCATTAACATCTGCTAACCATGTGTATGTGACAAATAAAATGTGTTTTGATTTGATAAACAATATATTAATTGCCCTATAACGTGACAAACAGTGCCCACAAACTGTTATAGCCTACATAAAGCTGTCCCAACAGCAGAGTCCCAACACCTTACCACTGCTACACCTGGCTATCAGCTAGAGCCTTGTCTGGCAGCGAAATAGTTCCTTCATCCAGTGAGGAACATGGGCTACTAGCAGCTTACTACACAACATACACTTAGTGTTCATTTCTTAGCTACAGTATACATTTCTCCCTGCCTAATTAAATCAATTATGAATCATACAAGACATTTTTGGACTCAACTTGTTGTGCTGTGCTCACTTGAACAGGAAGGTGGTGCAGCAGTCCTTCGTGGGAAAATTTTGTCATCAAACTTTGTAATCAAGGTCTGGCATTCTCTGGATTCATGGTACTTTTAAGACAACTGGGAACTCAACAACAAAAGCTTGAATGATGATTATGTCAGTGATCTTCAGGTCGTAGCTCTTTAAAGAGCTCTTTTTCCTAGCCACCGTGCTTCTACAACTGCATTGCTTGCTGTTTGGGGTTTTAGGCTGGGTTTCTGTACAGCACTTTGAGATATCAGCTGATGTACGAAGGGCTATATAAATACATTTGATTTGATTTGATTTAAAGAGGCCCGAGTTCCAAATTTACAATTCCGAGCTGGATGAAAAATGAAAACGTATTTTCCAAGTCGTAGCTCCTTTTTCCCGAGTTACCAGTTGTCTTGAACTTACTAAACTTACTTGATGTCAGCTTTGCACACACTTGGCATTCTCTCAACCATCTTCACCTGGAATGCCTTTTCAACAGTCTCAGGAGTTCGCTCATATGCTGAGCACTTGTTGGCTGCTTTTCCCAAGCAATCTCACTTGGGATGAGGTCGGGTGATCGTGGAGGCTGGATCATCTGATGCAGAACTCCATCACTCTCCTTCTTGTTCAAATATCCCTTACACAGCCTGGAGGTGTGTTGGGTCATTGTCCTGTTGAAAACAAATGATTAGTTCCACTAAGCGCAAACCAGATGGGATGGCGGATCGCTGCAGAATGCTGTGGTAGCCATGCTGGTTAAGTGTGCTTGAATTCTAAATAGATCACAGACAGTGTCACCAACAAAGCAACCCCACACCATCACACCTCATCCTCCATGATTCACGCTGTGAACTACATATGCGGAGATCATCCGTTCACCTACTCCGCGTCTCACAAAGTCACGGAGGTTGGAACCAAAATCTCAAATTTGGACTGATCTGACCAAAGGACAGATTTCCACCAGTCTAATGTCTATTGCTTGTGTTTCTTGGCCCAAGCAAGTCTCTTTTTATTATTGGTGTCCTTTAGTAGTGATCTCTTTGCAGAATTTTGACCATGAAGGTCTGATTCACGCAGTCTCCTTTGAAAAGTTGATGTTGAGATGTGTCTGTTACTTGAACTTTGTGAAGCATTTATTTGGTCTGCAATTTATGAGGCTGGTAACTCTAATGAACTTATCCTCTGCAGCAGAGGTAACTCTGGGTCTTTCTTTCCTGTGGTGGTCCTCATGAGAGCCAGTTTCATCATTTCGCTTTATGGTTCTTGCGACTGCACTTGAAGAAACTTTCAAAGTTCTTGAAACTTTCCTGATTGACTGATCTTCATGTCTTAAGGTAATGATGGACTGTTGTTTCTCTTTGCTTATTTGACCTATTTGACCTAATTCCACAAATTAACTTTTAACATGGCACACGTGTTAATTAAAATGCATTCCAGATGACTAGCTCATGAAGCTGGTTAAGAGAATGCCAAGAGTGTGCAAAGCTGTCATCCAGGCAAAGGGTGGCTACTTTAAAGAATCTCAAATATAAAATGTATTTTGTAGCACTTCTTTGCTTACTACATGATTCCACATGTGTTATTTCATAGTGTTGATGTCTTCCCTATTCTGCCCTCCCAAGCAAAAAGGCAGTAACTGCTCATTTGGTCAAAAATTAGTTCATGTCATTTTTGTTAGATTAAATGCATGCTTAATCATGTGGACAAGTATCCTGCCTCTATTGTATTGTGTTTTGGAGAAAATGGGGTTTACCTTTGTATCATATCATTTTATTCTGTGATGCAATCGAACCTGTATGACACTGACCTACACACACATACCTTGCTAATCTAGGGATACAACTCCATGGAACAGCATTCCCGGGGGTTAAATGATGGTTGAACTTGCTCTGAAACGCCGACATCCAGACAGACACTGGTAAGAACTAGCCAGCTAAGTAGATCTGACATCAAAATGAATTAGCTAGCTAGCAAGCTAAGCTAGCTAGCGAGCATAGACTAACAATGCTACCTGCTCTCATAAGATATCTGCAATTGGTACTAACGTCAATCTATTAGCCATATAATTAATGAATTATATTCTGAAATTTCATCTGATGGTTTCTTTGAATCAGTACACCATACACACGATGTCTAGCCAGTGACAGCCACCTAGCTAAAACTGACGCGCCCCTACCAAAACGTCAAAACCGACGTAGCTAGCATTAGCATGAAGCAATAGATTTGTGCTACATTTTCCCATAAGAGACAATCAGCAGTTTATACTAGCTTTAATCTATTTGACCTAGAATTAATATAATCCCTATAGTTGTATTCTGACATTCACTGTGTTATTTGAACCCATAACGTTACACCACACACGATCTCTAGCCAGCTGACGGTCAGTTGGACGTGCACCCCATACTGAGCTGTCAAAAGCCACCCACACTCGTTTTCCGGATGAGCGCACACACACAGCATTGCTAGCTCATTAATAATATATATACTCACATGTTCAGGGTTTCTGGTTTTCTTTTATATTCCAGTATTGCGTGACTGTCCTGGTCAGGAAAGTTAAAATCTCAAATTGTATCCATCACCTTTGTTGGTGGAATATGTAATTAGTACAACAAGCTTTGACATACCAAACGTGTGCTCAATGTGTCTGCTTCAGTGCCATCATTACATGAATGCGGAAAAAACTGTTTTGCATGACTTCCACCAATTCCCGTGGTCTACATGATTAGTATCTATGCGGAACAAAGTTGCCATGTGAGGGTGTATTAGGACAGTCCAACCACGTCAACACTAGATCTTATTCCTGTCAATGTCCAACCATGCAATTTTTTTGTATTTGTAAGGAAAAATGAAAATGTAAGAGCCTTTTTGGGAGCAGGTATGAAATTAATAGATTAACTGAGTTATGACAGTGAAAATGATTATGATAATGTTTGCACAAGATAAAATCAACATTGATTATATCCTATATTATAGAATAACTGAAAAGGATTATGATCATATGTTTGAAAATGTCAGTATTAATTATTATCATCCATGACAGAATAGAATCATTAGGATGCAGGTCCCTGATTATTTGCTCTGTTTATTTCAGTTGAGTTTGAGGGCCACATTCCAACAAAGATTCCTGATCTACCCCCTTTAACTGAAGTCACAGTGTCAACACTACTTGAAGAAATAGAGAACCAGTGGGTGGTCTCTGACAGGTAATCATTTAATGTAATTCAAACAATTTCAGTGCTGCATTTCACATTTATTCCTATAACAAGACATAGGCTATTTGTCAAACAGTATGTAATGTCTCTATGTAAATGCAACTGGTATCTTAGTGGAAGACACACAAAGGATGCAGTTTCAACTTTGTTACACTGTCAGTAATTACACTGCTCTTGAGTCTGATTGGTTAGATCAACTGGAAAGACATGGATAAGAAACATTTCAAACAAGTTTTTAAACAATGGGACCTGTTGGCAGGTCTAAAACTACTGTTCTATAGTCAGCTGATATTGATTTCCTTAATAATACATTGAACTACAATGCAAGAATTCAGGGACACCTACTCTTCAATCAAATGTTTCAGGCCTAGATAATTACACACCCAGCACATCTTATTTCTCTACCAGCATGCGAACCGTGAAGATCCCTCAACTGCAACAGCTCTAGTTGTTTTAACCGATCAATGGATCAGGTCACTTGACCAAAATAAGCTGCTTCTTGATTTTAGTGCAACATTTGACCTTGTTGATCATATGGCTAATAGCTGAGGCCATTGAGGAGAGATGTTTTCTTAAACACTCACTGAGGTGTCACAGTCTACAGAATACCTGTTTTACTGTATGTAGTAAGGTAGCCTAAATATTTTATTAATGATGAAGATTTTGATGAGCAACACTGACATTAGCGGAAGGCTAAGGTCAAACAAATAACCTAAGTAAACCTGGATGCTAGTTGTGAAATCTAAAACATATTCAATTTGAAATAGGCAAAACACCTGTACTATGAATGGTCAACAATTTAATAAGAGCTAGAGCATTTTATTTTAATAAAACATTTGGTTACATGGATTCAATGTAAATATTACATATGACTGTGCTCAACAGGTTAAAAAAAAGGGAATTGTTCTAGCATTTGATTACACATGAGAGCTTCTGTGGGTAGTCATAGCAATGGGGCCTTCATTGTGACATCACAAGATTCTGATTCTGGGAGGTTAGCTGTTGCACAGACAAACAGAACAGTGCAAAGAGACTGATTCAACTAACCACTGACAGATTATTCATGTCCTATTTCATTAGCAAGAGAACACGCTGCTTACTTGAGAGGTAGGTTGTAATATAACTTACTGTTTAACTATGTTTCTGAAGAATAACTACTTTTTAAATGACTTGTGTACTAACATGACCCTTTAAGTAGGCCTGACATGCAATCATGGTGACAAGTGAAACTATTGACGAGAGACAGTTTGCTTGAATCAGTTTTTTTGTGAGAAAATTGTTCATCCTGACAACTGAGATGGCATGTTACAGTTGTTGTAGTCAGCCAGCCTAATGGCAAATACATTCTATTGATGAAAGAAAACCGCATCTCTGTGTTAATCCCCAACATACATTGTAATCAATTATCTCTATAAATATGTAACACAAGGGTAGGTTGTGTAAAAAACAAGTAGGCGAACTTGGCTAACTTGTAGTTGCTAATTTAAAAAAATATTCAGATTTTCTTGACTAAATGGTCATCCATTTCAAATGGTTGAATTGATAGACCTCATTAAATTGAGTTGCACTCAGAGGCACTCAAAGAGAAGACTGGAGTGATTCAAATAGATGAAACTGTACAACAAGTTTGGTCCATGATGGAAATAGTCACTTTCTTCCCCCAAAACCTTTTTGAATGATATTATATAAGTGATTAGTGTGGTTTGTGAGAACCAGGGCCAATATGGAGTGGCGTTACATGAGGGGGTTGAATAAGGCTCAATAGTAAGGTACAGAGAGAGCCTGAAGTTTGATTGTTAAAGTCTATGTTGTGCTTTCTCATCTCCAATGGCAACGCCTTGCATCACAATGAAGATGTCATGAAGGATATTGTGCACATAATGATAGGAACAGCCAAAATTGATTCATTTGAACTTGGTCGCTTTTCCAGTAGCCAACTTTTTACTAATAATTCAGATAGGCCTATTGCGTAATCATCTCTGGATTGGGATTGTCACTTTCTTAATTGTAAGTAAAGGGGAAGAAATGTGAGCACATCGTAAAGAGATGTATTATTCTTTGGTTAGCAACACACCACTTACTACAACGTTATGTATTTTCCAGACTTATTGTTAGCTAGGAGGAAGACATGGAGGGTTCAACGCTGACACAGAGGAGGGCTGAGTGTCAGTTGAAGGATAGGGAGATCCAGACAGACTACATGATGGAGCTGGGAGCCAGGTTGGTTCTGGTGAGACAGATCCAGAGGGAGCAGGAGAAGGAGATGAAGAGGATTTGGTTTGAGACGAGGAAAATGCCAAGCCTGATTGAGGAGGTAACAAGACCAACTTTGACAAAGTCGACTAGAGTTCTGTTGAACAATATTGATTAAATCAAATATATGTCAATATACTGGCAAAATGTGCCATATGCCATTGAACGTAAGCTAACAGTATTTTGTCTGATAACTTTTCTTGTGTTGTATTGTGTATGTCTCTGAGTATTGTTATGTACATAGTCCTCAGTTCTTATGGTTGCCTTGTCTTTAAAAAAAATTAAATAACAAGACCAAGCGATCTCTCATAGACCTTCAAATCAGGATAATGTAGTTAGTTGTCTGACCTAGCTACCTTAAGTTGAATGCACTAACGGTAAATTGTTCTGGACAAAAGCGTCTGCTAAATGTCTAAAATGTCAAATGTTGTGCTGGGTGTAGTGCATGTATTTTTACACTTAGTTGACCCGTTAGCTAGAAGACCCAGGGTTGGTACAGACTGGTGCAGAGCATCTGAGAGGACACTAGATATATACAGTGTCTTAGGAAAGTATTCAGACACCTTTACTTATTCCACCTGTTGTTACTTTACATCCTCATTCTAAAATGGATTCAATAAAATAAAGATTCTCAGCAATCTACACATAATACCCCACAATTACAATGCGAAAAAACTGTGTTACATTTGTATTGAAAATGTATTACATTTAAAAACAGAAATACTTTATTTACATAAGTATACAGACCCTTTGCTATGAGTCTCGAAATTGAGCTCAGGTGCATCCTGTTTCCATTGATCGTCCTTTCGATGTTTCTACAACTTGATTGGACTTGTTGTAAATGAAATTGATATGACATGATTTGGAAAGGCACACACCTGTCTATATAAGGTCCCACAGTGGACAGTGCATGCCAGATCAAATACCAAACCATGAGGTAGAAGGGATTGTCCGTAGAGCTCCGAGACAGGATTGTGTCGAGAAACAGATGTCCGCAGCATTGAAGGTCCCCAAGAACACAGTGACCTCCATCATTCTTAAATAGAAGAAGTTTGGAACCACCAAGACTCTTCCTAGAGCTGGACGCCCGGCAAGCTGAGCATTCGGAGGAGAAGGGTCTTAGTCGGGGAGGTGACCAAGAACCCGATAGTGACTGACAGAGCACAAGAGTTCCTCTGTGGAGATAGGAGAACCTTCCAGAAGGACAACCATCTCTGCAGCACTTCACCAATCAGGCCTTTACGGTAGATTTGCCAGATGGAAGCCACTCCTCAGTAAAAGGCACATGACAGCCCACTTGGAGTTTCCCAAAAGGCACCCATTGACTCTCAGACCATGAGAAACAAGATGCTCTGGTCTGATGAAACCAAGATTGAAATCTTTGGCCTGATTGCCAAGCGTCACGTCTGGAGGAAATCTGGCACCTACGGCACAGTCAAGCACGGTGGTGGCAGCATCATGCTGTGGGGATGTTTTTCAGCGGCGTGGACTAAGAGACTAGTCAGGATCGAGGCAAAGATGAACGGAGCACAGAGAGATCCTTGAAGAAAACCTGCTCCAGAGCGCTCAGGACCTCAGACTGGGGGCGATGGGTCACCTTACAACAGAACAACGACCCTAAGCACAAGCCAAGACAACGCAGGAGTGACTTTGGGACACGTCTCTGAATGTCCTTGAGTGGCCCAGCCAGAGCCCGGACTTGAACCGGATCGAACATCTATGGACAGACCTGAAAATAGCTGTGCCGCAACTCTCCCCATCCAACCTAACAGAGCTTGAGAGGATCTGCAGAGAAGAATGGGAGAAAGTCCCCAAACACAAGTATGCCGAGTGTGTAGCGTAATACCCAAGAAGATTCTATGCTGTAATCGCTGCCAACGGTGCTTCAACAAAGTACTGAATACGAAAGCATATTCCCATTATTTTTATTTTAAATTAATTTGGAACGATTCTGTTCTTGCTTAGTCAATATGGGGTATTTTGTGTAGATTGATGACTGAAAAAAATTATTTAATCAATTTTAGAATAAGGCTGAGGTAACAAAATGTGGAAGAAGTGAAAGGGTCTGAATGCTTTCTGAAGGCACTGTATATGTGATGTAAAAGTAAATAGAGTTCACTCATAAAGAATGTATGTACTGAATGGGATCACTTTCATCATGTCTGTTTCTTTTCTCCTGCAGAATGTGAGAGATGTGACCAAACGTCCACTCACTGAGTTCATGGCTCCCTGTATTGACTCCCTCCCACCACTGGCTTTCACCAATCGGAGGCCAATACCAACCATGTTGCATCCCCCCTCTCCATTGGTCATACGCACTCAGGATGCACAGCGATTCATTGTATTTTCCTACTTTGTCCCTGCTGAGTGCCCAGTTTCCACAGAGGCCACAGCAGATGTATCTGCTGGTAGAAGAGAGGACTTGTCGACAGATACACATCTTTCCTCAATGCTGCATCGATACCTGCCACACTTCTTTAACGATGACTCCATTCCACCACAGCAGACAGTAGAGGGAACCACTGAGGACTCAGATTCTCCAGTGGCAATATCTAATATCAAGGAAGAGGACAGATTCTATCCTTTCTCCCTCCCACCACTGGCTCAGCGGTTCATTGGCAATTCATTCAAAGTCCCGGAAACCTCCCAGCCTGCTGTTTCAGCCACGGAGTGCCGAGTTGCCACAGTGGACACTGCAGATACAGCCACTGTCAAGAGAGAGAACCGATGGGCAGCTACAATTCTTCCTTCAGTGCTGCCTCCATGCCTGCCACCAGTCGTTGACGATGACTTCATGCCTCCAGAGCACACAGTAGAGGAATCCTATGTGGTCTCATTTGCTACAGAGGCCACTTCAGGCACAGCTACTGTTGATGGAGTGGACAGATCAGCAGCTAAATGCCCTGTCCCAATGCTGCCTCCAAGTCTGCCACGTGTCTTTGACGACAAACTGCCAGGGGCGGCAGTAGAGGGAACCAACAAGTGTCCAGTTGCCAGTGAAACAACCAATGATGTGTCCACTCACCTCAAAGAGGACATGGGAGCTGATCAAAGCCCTCCTGACCCTGCAGCACTGCCTCCAAGCTCGCCATGCATCTGTGACTCTGACCACAAACTGACCAAGGAGGAAAAAGAGGATGTACCCGAGTCCTCCCTTGCCACAGAGATCGCTGTAGGCACATCCATTGTCCAGGGAGAGGACCTGGATAAAAGCCCTGCTCCAAGGCTGCCTCCAAGCTTGTCACACGTTTTGGACAATGACCATAAGCAGCCAGAGGAGACGATAGAGGAAGCCACTGAGTGCTCAGTCGCCGCAGAGGCATCAGTTGCTAATAGAGAGGATCCATCAGCAGCCACAGGTCTTCCCTTAGTGCTGCCTTCAAGCCTGCAACTTGTCTTTGACAATGACTACAAACTACCAGAGGAGGCAGTAGAGGGCACCAGCAAGTGTCCAGTTGCCCGTGAAGCAGTCGCTTCCGTGTCCACTGTCCTCCAAGAGGAGTTTTTGGCTGAAAAAAGTCCTCCTGCACCCACAGCACTGTCTCTAAGGCTGCCCTGCACCCACAACATTGACCACAAACAGCCAGAGGAGACCGTTGAGAACACCACAGAGTGCTCAGTTGACATAGAGGAAAGTGCAGTTGCATCCACTGTCAAGAGAGAGGAAATGATGGGTGATAAAAGCCCTGTCCATGCACATCCTCCAAGCCTGGCATGCATCCATGACAAGGACCCCAAGCAGCCAGATCAGAAAGGAAGGGGCACTACTGTGGAGGTGGATATCTGCCCTCACGCTCAACAGCTGGTCTCAGATGCTAACTTAACTCTGGCAACCCGCAATGATGAGCTGCCCAACCCTCTGATCTGCGTAGTCACTAAGATGCCTGTTAGAGTTGGAGCATCCATATGCAGGACAGAGGATGAGGAACCCAGGCCCTGGACCCTGGAAGAGGTAAAGGTAGGTGTCGAATTTCACCTTACTACTTTACAGGGATGGTGGTCATTTCCATTTCAATTCAATGCTTTGAAGAGAATTGGAATCTTAGAGTCTTTTGATCGGAATTGAAATGGAATTGACCCCAACCCTGCTGCTCTTTGCTCATAGTATAAAACATCACCCCTCACTAGGGTTAGCATTTGTATTACTTTTAGTATGGACCCAGGAACATCTATAGGTATTGTAAAATCTAATGGGGTGCCCCATGAGGCCATCATTGTATGTTGATCACTCAGTTATGTATTGAATGTGCTACATTGGAACAATATTACATCTAGAGTCAATGTCTTCCTGTTAGGATCATTGGATAGGCATTGAAATTGAGAGTGAAGAGAGGAGCGTCACTGAGGAGGTGAGCCCGAGGGAGGGATTGAAGAGTGAGGCGGATTGTGCCCATTCCAAGTGCTCTATTGGGAAGGTTTCAACAGAGAGAGCAGAAACCATCCTGGGAAGAGTGGGCTTTCTGCTCATGAACCAAATGCAGAAAATCCCATTTTTGAAGATGGAGGAAAAAGAGAAAAATAAGAAACTGAATAAGAAGTTGAAAGATGAAGAGAAAGAGAGAAAGGAGATAAAACACAAGGAGGAGGAGCAAAAAAAGAGGGAGAAGAAAGAGATGAAGGAGAGAGAGAAAGAGCAGAAGAAAGTCATGAAGGCTGAGAAGAAGAGGGAGAAGTTAGAACAGAAAAAGAGAGAGAAGGAAAGAAAAGAGAAGGAAAAGGCAGAGAAAAAGAGGTTAGAGGGGCTGATGAAGATACATAATGACATGATGAAAGACAGAATTAAGAAAGAGAAGAAGTGTTCTGAGGAGCTGAAAAAGAGAGAGAAAGCTCAAGCTGCATTCTTGGAGATGGAGAGAAAGATTCAAGAAAAGGAGGAGAAGAAGAGAGAAAAGATGAGGAGAGAGGAGAGGAAGAGACTGGAGGAGAAGAAAAAGAGGGAGCCAGCTGGAGGTGGAACTGAGACGGTGATAGAAGAGCAGGGAAGGGATGAAAGCTTGAAGATGGATGAGTAGACTGGGTAATAGAGAGTAGGGAGGGAGGGATATGGTATTTTTGCATGCAATGAAAGAACTAAGCATTTAAAAATAAAATAAAAAATGTTTACTCTGTTTGATTTTTGTTAAGCCATACTGTACAACACTGTATAAACACAAAATGTTGACTTTTCACACATCTGGGGAGTGTTTAATGATGAGGAGTTGAGGAAGAACAGGGGGGGAGTTGGAGGGTGGAGAGGAATATGATACAGAGGAATTTGATAGAAGGAATATGATATTTTATTTTATTATAATTATAATTATATAATTGACAGATTAGGATAGAAAACACTCTAAAGTTTCCAAAACTGTCAAAATATTATCTGTGAGTATAACAGAACTGATATTGCAAGCGAAAACCTGAGGAAAATAAAACCAGGAAGAGGCCTCTATTTTGAAAGCTATATGTTCCATAGCCTGCCTTCGCTCCATTTAAAGGGATATCAACCAGATTCCCTTTCCTATCGCTTCCTCAAGGTGTCAACAGTCTTTAGACATAGTTTCAGGCTTTTATTTTGAAAAATGAGCGAGCAAGATAACATCGCGTAGTGGATAGCTGGGTGTTCGCATGAGTTTTGCTTGCGCAACAGAGTGGTGCAGCCATTGACTCTCCCTCTCCTACTGAAAAAGAGACAGTGCCGGTTGATATATTATCGATTATATACTTTAAAATCAACCTGAGGATTGATTATAAAAAACGTTTGACATGTTTCTGTGGACATTACGGATACTATTTGGAATTTGTCTGCGTTGTTGTGACCGCTCGAGCCTGTGGATTTCTGAACACAACGCGCCAAACAAACTGAGGTATTTTGGATATAAAAATAATCTTTATGGAACAAAAGGAACATTTATTGTGTAACTGGGAGTCTCGTGAGTGAAAACATCCGAAGATCAAAGGTAAGCAATTTACGTGACCAAGCTACTTTGATGCTAGGTGTCCATAATGTTTTGTCTAGTGATCGATAAACTTACACAAACGCTTGGATTGCTTTCGCTGTAAAGCATATTTTCAAAATCTGACACAACAGACGGATTAACAAAAAGCTAAGCTGTGTTTTGCTATATTGTGATTTCATGAATATAAATATTTATAGTAATATTATTTGAATGTGGCGCTCTGCAATTCAGCGGTTGTTGATGAAAATTATCCTAACGTTAACGGAATGGGTAGCGTCAATTAGTTTTTAACAAGGTAGGCCAGTTGAGAACAAGTTCTCACTTACAACTGCAACCTGACCAAGATAAAACAAATCAGTGCGACAAAAACAACACAGAGTTGCACATGGGTTAAACAAACGTACAGTTAATAGCATAATAGTAAAAATCTACGTTCAGAGTGTGCAAACGTAATAATATTAATGAGGTAAGGCAAAAAAAATAGGCCATAGAGGCGAAATAACTACAAATTATCATTAATACTGGAGTGATAGATGTGCAGAGTATCATGTGCAAGTAGAGATACTGGGGTACAAAAGAGAAAAATAAATAAATAACCGATTATGATTTTTCAACACCAATACCGATACCAATTATTGGAGGACCAAAAAAGCCGATACCGATTAATCGGCCAATTTTTTATTTATTTTTTGAAATAATGACAATTACAACAATACTGAATGAACACTTATTTTAACTTAATATAATACATCAATAAAATCAATTTAGCCTCAAGTAAATAATGAAACATGTTCAATTTGGTGTAAATAATGCAAAAACAAAGTGTTGGCGAAGAAAGTAAAAGTGCAATATGTGCTATGTAAGAAAGCTAAAGTTTCAGTTCCTTGCTCAGAACATATGAAAGCTGGTGGGTTCCTTTTAACATGAGTCTTCAATATTCCCAGGTAAGACGTTTTAGGATGTAGTTATTATAGGAATTATAGGACTATTTCCCTCTATACCATTTGTATTTCATTAACCTTTGACTATTGGATGTTCTTATAGGCACTTTAGTGTTGCCAGTGTAACAGTATAGCTTCCATCCCTCTCCTCGCTCCTCCCTGGGCTCGAACCAGCAACACAACGACAACAGCCACCATCAAAGCAGCGTTACCCATGCAGAGCAAGAGGAACAACTACTAGAAGGCTCAGAGCGAGTGACGTTTGAAACGCTATTACCGCGCGCTAACTAGCTAGCCATTTCACTTCGGTTACACCAGCCTCATCTCGGGAGTTGATAGGCTTGAAGTCATAAACAGCGCAATGCTTGACGCACAACGAAGAGATGCTGGCAAAACGCAAAGAAAGCCTGTTTGAATTAATGTTTACGCGCCTGCTTCTGCCTACCACCGCTCAGTCAGATACTTAGATACGTGTATGCTTGTATGCTCAGTCAGATTATATGCAACGCAGGAAACGCTAGATAATATCTAGTAATATCATCAACCATGTGTAGTTAACTAGTGATTATGATTGATTGTCTTTTATAAGATAAGTTTAATGCTAGCTAGCAACTTACCTTGGCTTACTGCATTCGCGTAACAGGCAGTCTCCTTGTGGAGTGCAACGAGAGAGAGGCAGGTCGTTATTGGGTTAACTGTAAGGTTGCAAGATTGAATCCCCCGAGCTGACAAGGTGAAAATCTGGAGTTCTGCCCCTGAACGAGGCAGTTAACCCACCGTTCCTAGGCCGTCATTGAAAATAAGAATGTGTACTTAACTGACTTGCCTAGTTAAATAAAGGTAAAAATATATATATATATATATTTATTTTTATAATCGGCGCCCAAAAATACTGATATACTATGATAAAAAAATTACAGACCTCTACATGCTTTGTAAGTAGGAAAACCTGCAAAATAGGCAGCTTATCATATACTTGTTCTCCCCACTGTATATGAAATATGTACAAATAAACGAGGAAAGCGAATATTTTCACCGGACAAGACAAGAAAACACACCTCCGACTGCTACGCGATCTTGGGACAGTCTCTGCCCAACGAGAGAACTAAGACGACAACATAGCATGGCAGCAACACATGACAACACAGCATGGTAGCAACACAATATGACAATAACATGGTAGCAACACAACATGGCAGCAGCACAACATGGTAGCAGCACAAAACAGGGTACAAACATTGTTGGGCAGGGACAACAGCACAAAGGGCAAGAAGGAAGAGACAACAATACATCACGCAAAGCAGCCATAGAGGAAATATGATAGAGGAATATAATACACAGAATATGATAGAGGGGAATATGATATAGATTATTATAATACAGGGGAATATGATAGAGAGGGAAATGATGGAGAGGAAAAAGATAGCGGGGAATATAATACACAGAATATGATAGAGAGGAATATGATGGAGGGGAATATGATAGCGGAGAAAATGATTGAGGGGAATATGATGGAGGGGAATGTGATATAGGGGAATATAATACACAGAATATGATAGAGGGGAATATGATATATATTATTATAATACAGGGTAATATGTTAGAGAGAATATAATAGAGAGGAATATGATAGCGGAAATATTATAGAGGGAATATGATCAGTGGCGATTTGAGCTTGTAAATCTTGGCGGGGAAATAAAAAATTGTGTGGGATGAATGCCAACAAAGCCACTATACTACACAACAAAAGCATTTCGCTACACTCGCATTAACATCTGCTAACCATGTGTATGTGACAAATAAAATGTGATTTGATTTGATAAACAATATATTAATTGCCCTATAACGTGACAAATAGTGCCCACAAACTGTTATAGCCTACATAAAGCTGTCCCAACAGCAGAGTCCCAACACCTTACCACTGCTACACCTGGCTATCAGCTAGAGCCTTGTCTGGCAGCGAAATAGTTCCTTCATCCAGTGAGGAACATGGGCTACTAGCAGCTTACTACACAACATACACTTAGTGTTCATTTCTTAGCTACAGTATACATTTCTCCCTGCCTAATTAAATCAATTATGAATCATACAAGACATTTTTGGACTCAACTTGTTGTGCTGTGCTCACTTGAACAGGAAGGTGGTGCAGCGGTCCTTCGTGGGCAAATTTTGTCATCAAACTTTGTAATCAAGGTCTGGCATTCTCTGGATTCATGGTACTTTTAAGACAACTGGGAACTCAACAAAAAAAGCTTGAATCATGATTATGTCAGTGATCTTCAGGTCGTAGCTCTTTAAAGAGCTCTTTTTCCTAGCCACCGTGCTTCTACACCTGCATTGCTTGCTGTTTGGGGTTTTAGGCTGGGTTTCTGTACAGCACTTTGAGATATCAGCTGATGTACGAAGGGCTATATAAATACATTTGATTTGATTTGATTTGATTTAAAGAGGCCCGAGTTCCAAATTTACAATTCCGAGCTGGATGAAAAATGAAAACGTATTTTCCAAGTCGTAGCTCCTTTTTCCCGAGTTACCAGTTGTCTTGAACTTACTAAACTTACTTGATGTCAGCTTTGCACACACTTGGCATTCTCTCAACCATCTTCACCTGGAATGCCTTTTCAACAGTCTTGAAGGAGTTCGCTCATATGCTGAGCACTTGTTGGCTGCTTTTCCCAAGCAATCTCACTTGGGATGAGGTCGGGTGATTGTGGAGGCTGGATCACTCTCCTTCTTGTTCAAATATCCCTTACACAGCCTGGAGGTGTGTTGGGTCATTGTCCTGTTGAAAACAAATGATTAGTTCCACTAAGCGCAAACCAGATGGGATGGCGGATCGCTGCAGAATGCTGTGGTAGCCATGCTGGCTAAGTGTGCTTGAATTCTAAATAGATCACAGACAGTGTCACCAACAAAGCAACCCCACACCATCACACCTCATCCTCCATGATTCACGCTGTGAACTACATATGCGGAGATCATCCGTTCACCTACTCCGCGTCTCACAAAGACACGGAGGTTGGAACCAAAATCTCAAATTTGGACTGATCTGACCAAAGGACAGATTTCCACCAGTCTAATGTCTATTGCTTGTGTTTCTTGGCCCAAGCAAGTCTCTTTTTATTATTGGTGTCCTTTAGTAGTGATCTCTTTGCAGAATTTTGACCATGAAGGTCTGATTCACGCAGTCTCCTTTGAAAAGTTGATGTTGAGATGTGTCTGTTACTTGAACTTTGTGAAGCATTTATTTGGTCTGCAATTTATGAGGCTGGTAACTCTAATGAACTTATCCTCTGCAGCAGAGGTAACTCTGGGTCTTTCTTTCCTGTGGTGGTCCTCATGAGAGCCAGTTTCATCATTTCGCTTTATGGTTCTTGCGACTGCACTTGAAGAAACTTTCAAAGTTCTTGAAACTTTCCTGATTGACTGATCTTCATGTCTTAAGGTAATGATGGACTGTTGTTTCTCTTTGCTTATTTGACCTGTTCTTGCCATAATATGGACTTGTTCATTTTCACCAAATAGGGCAATCTTCTGTAAACAACCCCTACCTTGTCACAACACAATTGATTGATTCAAACGCATTAAGGAAAGAAATTCCACAAATTAACTTTTAACATGGCACACGTGTTAATTAAAATGCATTCCAGATGACTAGCTCATGAAGCTGGTTAAGAGAATGCCAAGAGTGTGCAAAGCTGTCATCCAGGCAAAGGGTGGCTACTTTAAAGAATCTCAAATATAAAATGTATTTTGTAGCACTTCTTTGCTTACTACATGATTCCACATGTGTTATTTCATAGTGTTGATGTCTTCCCTATTCTGCCCTCCCAAGCAAAAAGGCAGTAACTGCTCATTTGGTCAAAAATTAGTTCATGTCATTTTTGTTAGATTAAATGCATGCTTAATCATGTGGACAAGTATCCTGCCTCTATTGTATTGTGTTTTGGAGAAAATGGGGTTTACCTTTGTATCATATCATTTTATTCTGTGATGCAATCGAACCTGTATGACACTGACCTACACACACATACCTTGCTAATCTAGGGATACAACTCCATGGAACAGCATTCCCGGGGGTTAAATGATGGTTGAACTTGCTCTGAAACGCCGACATCCAGACAGACACTGGTAAGAACTAGCCAGCTAAGTAGATCTGACATCAAAATGAATTAGCTAGCTAGCAAGCTAAGCTAGCTAGCGAGCATAGACTAACAATGCTACCTGCTCTCATAAGATATCTGCAATTGGTACTAACGTCAATCTATTAGCCATATAATTAATGAATTATATTCTGAAATTTCATCTGATGGTTTCTTTGAATCAGTACACCATACACACGATGTCTAGCCAGTGACAGCCACCTAGCTAAAACTGACGCGCCCCTACCAAAACGTCAAAACCGACGTAGCTAGCATTAGCATGAAGCAATAGATTTGTGCTACATTTTCCCATAAGAGACAATCAGCAGTTTATACTAGCTTTAATCTATTTGACCTAGAATTAATATAATCCCTATAGTTGTATTCTGACATTCACTGTGTTATTTGAACCCATAACGTTACACCACACACGATCTCTAGCCAGCTGACGGTCAGTTGGACGTGCACCCCATACTGAGCTGTCAAAAGCCACCCACACTCGTTTTCCGGATGAGCGCACACACACAGCATTGCTAGCTCATTAATAATATATATACTCACATGTTCAGGGTTTCTGGTTTTCTTTTATATTCCAGTATTGCGTGACTGTCCTGGTCAGGAAAGTTAAAATCTCAAATTGTATCCATCACCTTTGTTGGTGGAATATGTAATTAGTACAACAAGCTTTGACATACCAAACGTGTGCTCAATGTGTCTGCTTCAGTGCCATCATTACATGAATGCGGAAAAAACTGTTTTGCATGACTTCCACCAATTCCCGTGGTCTACATGATTAGTATCTATGCGGAACAAAGTTGCCATGTGAGGGTGTATTAGGACAGTCCAACCACGTCAACACTAGATCTTATTCCTGTCAATGTCCAACCATGCAATTTTTTTGTATTTGTAAGGAAAAATGAAAATGTAAGAGCCTTTTTGGGAGCAGGTATGAAATTAATAGATGAACTGAGTTATGACAGTGAAAATGATTATGATAATGTTTGCACAAGATAAAATCAACATTGATTATATCCTATATTATAGAATAACTGAAAAGGATTATGATCATATGTTTGAAAATGTCAGTATTAATTATTATCATCCATGACAGAATAGAATCATTAGGATGCAGGTCCCTGATTATTTGCTCTGTTTATTTCAGTTGAGTTTGAGGGCCACATTCCAACAAAGATTCCTGATCTACCCCCTTTAACTGAAGTCACAGTGTCAACACTACTTGAAGAAATAGAGAACCAGTGGGTGGTCTCTGACAGGTAATCATTTAATGTAATTCAAACAATTTCAGTGCTGCATTTCACATTTATTCCTATAACAAGACATAGGCTATTTGTCAAACAGTATGTAATGTCTCTATGTAAATGCAACTGGTATCTTAGTGGAAGACACACAAAGGATGCAGTTTCAACTTTGTTACACTGTCAGTAATTACACTGCTCTTGAGTCTGATTGGTTAGATCAACTGGAAAGACATGGATAAGAAACATTTCAAACAAGTTTTTAAACAATGGGACCTGTTGGCAGGTCTAAAACTACTGTTCTATAGTCAGCTGATATTGATTTCCTTAATAATACATTGAACTACAATGCAAGAATTCAGGGACACCTACTCTTCAATCAAATGTTTCAGGCCTAGATAATTACACACCCAGCACATCTTATTTCTCTACCAGCATGCGAACCGTGAAGATCCCTCAACTGCAACAGCTCTAGTTGTTTTAACCGATCAATGGATCAGGTCACTTGACCAAAATAAGCTGCTTCTTGATTTTAGTGCAACATTTGACCTTGTTGATCATATGGCTAATAGCTGAGGCCATTGAGGAGAGATGTTTTCTTAAACACTCACTGAGGTGTCACAGTCTACAGAATACCTGTTTTACTGTATGTAGTAAGGTAGCCTAAATATTTTATTAATGATGAAGATTTTGATGAGCAACACTGACATTAGCGGAAGGCTAAGGTCAAACAAATAACCTAAGTAAACCTGGATGCTAGTTGTGAAATCTAAAACATATTCAATTTGAAATAGGCAAAACACCTGTACTATGAATGGTCAACAATTTAATAAGAGCTAGAGCATTTTATTTTAATAAAACATTTGGTTACATGGATTCAATGTAAATATTACATATGACTGTGCTCAACAGGTTAAAAAAAAGGGAATTGTTCTAGCATTTGATTACACATGAGAGCTTCTGTGGGTAGTCATAGCAATGGGGCCTTCATTGTGACATCACAAGATTCTGATTCTGGGAGGTTAGCTGTTGCACAGACAAACAGAACAGTGCAAAGAGACTGATTCAACTAACCACTGACAGATTATTCATGTCCTATTTCATTAGCAAGAGAACACGCTGCTTACTTGAGAGGTAGGTTGTAATATAACTTACTGTTTAACTATGTTTCTGAAGAATAACTACTTTTTAAATGACTTGTGTACTAACATGACCCTTTAAGTAGGCCTGACATGCAATCATGGTGACAAGTGAAACTATTGACGAGAGACAGTTTGCTTGAATCAGTTTTTTTGTGAGAAAATTGTTCATCCTGACAACTGAGATGGCATGTTACAGTTGTTGTAGTCAGCCAGCCTAATGGCAAATACATTCTATTGATGAAAGAAAACCGCATCTCTGTGTTAATCCCCAACATACATTGTAATCAATTATCTCTATAAATATGTAACACAAGGGTAGGTTGTGTAAAAAACAAGTAGGCGAACTTGGCTAACTTGTAGTTGCTAATTTAAAAAAATATTCAGATTTTCTTGACTAAATGGTCATCCATTTCAAATGGTTGAATTGATAGACCTCATTAAATTGAGTTGCACTCAGAGGCACTCAAAGAGAAGACTGGAGTGATTCAAATAGATGAAACTGTACAACAAGTTTGGTCCATGATGGAAATAGTCACTTTCTTCCCCCAAAACCTTTTTGAATGATATTATATAAGTGATTAGTGTGGTTTGTGAGAACCAGGGCCAATATGGAGTGGCGTTACATGAGGGGGTTGAATAAGGCTCAATAGTAAGGTACAGAGAGAGCCTGAAGTTTGATTGTTAAAGTCTATGTTGTGCTTTCTCATCTCCAATGGCAACGCCTTGCATCACAATGAAGATGTCATGAAGGATATTGTGCACATAATGATAGGAACAGCCAAAATTGATTCATTTGAACTTGGTCGCTTTTCCAGTAGCCAACTTTTTACTAATAATTCAGATAGGCCTATTGCGTAATCATCTCTGGATTGGGATTGTCACTTTCTTAATTGTAAGTAAAGGGGAAGAAATGTGAGCACATCGTAAAGAGATGTATTATTCTTTGGTTAGCAACACACCACTTACTACAACGTTATGTATTTTCCAGACTTATTGTTAGCTAGGAGGAAGACATGGAGGGTTCAACGCTGACACAGAGGAGGGCTGAGTGTCAGTTGAAGGATAGGGAGATCCAGACAGACTACATGATGGAGCTGGGAGCCAGGTTGGTTCTGGTGAGACAGATCCAGAGGGAGCAGGAGAAGGAGATGAAGAGGATTTGGTTTGAGACGAGGAAAATGCCAAGCCTGATTGAGGAGGTAACAAGACCAACTTTGACAAAGTCGACTAGAGTTCTGTTGAACAATATTGATTAAATCAAATATATGTCAATATACTGGCAAAATGTGCCATATGCCATTGAACGTAAGCTAACAGTATTTTGTCTGATAACTTTTCTTGTGTTGTATTGTGTATGTCTCTGAGTATTGTTATGTACATAGTCCTCAGTTCTTATGGTTGCCTTGTCTTTAAAAAAAATTAAATAACAAGACCAAGCGATCTCTCATAGACCTTCAAATCAGGATAATGTAGTTAGTTGTCTGACCTAGCTACCTTAAGTTGAATGCACTAACGGTAAATTGTTCTGGACAAAAGCGTCTGCTAAATGTCTAAAATGTCAAATGTTGTGCTGGGTGTAGTGCATGTATTTTTACACTTAGTTGACCCGTTAGCTAGAAGACCCAGGGTTGGTACAGACTGGTGCAGAGCATCTGAGAGGACACTAGATATATACAGTGTCTTAGGAAAGTATTCAGACACCTTTACTTATTCCACCTGTTGTTACTTTACATCCTCATTCTAAAATGGATTCAATAAAATAAAGATTCTCAGCAATCTACACATAATACCCCACAATTACAATGCGAAAAAACTGTGTTACATTTGTATTGAAAATGTATTACATTTAAAAACAGAAATACTTTATTTACATAAGTATACAGACCCTTTGCTATGAGTCTCGAAATTGAGCTCAGGTGCATCCTGTTTCCATTGATCGTCCTTTCGATGTTTCTACAACTTGATTGGACTTGTTGTAAATGAAATTGATATGACATGATTTGGAAAGGCACACACCTGTCTATATAAGGTCCCACAGTGGACAGTGCATGCCAGATCAAATACCAAACCATGAGGTAGAAGGGATTGTCCGTAGAGCTCCGAGACAGGATTGTGTCGAGAAACAGATGTCCGCAGCATTGAAGGTCCCCAAGAACACAGTGACCTCCATCATTCTTAAATAGAAGAAGTTTGGAACCACCAAGACTCTTCCTAGAGCTGGACGCCCGGCAAGCTGAGCATTCGGAGGAGAAGGGTCTTAGTCGGGGAGGTGACCAAGAACCCGATAGTGACTGACAGAGCACAAGAGTTCCTCTGTGGAGATAAGAGAACCTTCCAGAAGGACAACCATCTCTGCAGCACTTCACCAATCAGGCCTTTACGGTAGATTTGCCAGATGGAAGCCACTCCTCAGTAAAAGGCACATGACAGCCCACTTGGAGTTTCCCAAAAGGCACCCATTGACTCTCAGACCATGAGAAACAAGATGCTCTGGTCTGATGAAACCAAGATTGAAATCTTTGGCCTGATTGCCAAGCGTCACGTCTGGAGGAAATCTGGCACCTACGGCACAGTCAAGCACGGTGGTGGCAGCATCATGCTGTGGGGATGTTTTTCAGCGGCGTGGACTAAGAGACTAGTCAGGATCGAGGCAAAGATGAACGGAGCACAGAGAGATCCTTGAAGAAAACCTGCTCCAGAGCGCTCAGGACCTCAGACTGGGGGCGATGGGTCACCTTACAACAGAACAACGACCCTAAGCACAAGCCAAGACAACGCAGGAGTGACTTTGGGACACGTCTCTGAATGTCCTTGAGTGGCCCAGCCAGAGCCCGGACTTGAACCGGATCGAACATCTATGGACAGACCTGAAAATAGCTGTGCCGCAACTCTCCCCATCCAACCTAACAGAGCTTGAGAGGATCTGCAGAGAAGAATGGGAGAAAGTCCCCAAACACAAGTATGCCGAGTGTGTAGCGTAATACCCAAGAAGATTCTATGCTGTAATCGCTGCCAACGGTGCTTCAACAAAGTACTGAATACGAAAGCATATTCCCATTATTTTTATTTTAAATTAATTTGGAACGATTCTGTTCTTGCTTTGTCAATATGGGGTATTTTGTGTAGATTGATGACTGAAAAAAATTATTTAATCAATTTTAGAATAAGGCTGAGGTAACAAAATGTGGAAGAAGTGAAAGGGTCTGAATACTTTCCGAAGGCACTGTATATGTGATGTAAAAGTAAATAGAGTTCACTCATAAAGAATGTATGTACTGAATGTGATCACTTTCATCATGTCTGTTTCTTTTCTCCTGCAGAATGTGAGAGATGTGACCAAACGTCCACTCACTGAGTTCATGGCTCCCTGTATTGACTCCCTCCCACCACTGGCTTTCACCAATCGGAGGCCAATACCAACCATGTTGCATCCCCCCTCTCCATTGGTCATACGCACTCAGGATGCACAGCGATTCATTGTATTTTCCTACTTTGTCCCTGCTGAGTGCCCAGTTTCCACAGAGGCCACAGCAGATGTATCTGCTGGTAGAAGAGAGGACTTGTCGACAGATACACATCTTTCCTCAATGCTGCATCGATACCTGCCACACTTCTTTAACAATGACTCCATTCCACCACAGCAGACAGTAGAGGGAACCACTGAGGACTCAGATTCTCCAGTGGCAATATCTAATATCAAGGAAGAGGACAGATTCTATCCTTTCTCCCTCCCACCACTGGCTCAGCGGTTCATTGGCAATTCATTCAAAGTCCCGGAAACCTCCCAGCCTGCTGTTTCAGCCACGGAGTGCCGAGTTGCCACAGTGGACACTGCAGATACAGCCACTGTCAAGAGAGAGAACCGATGGGCAGCTACAATTCTTCCTTCAGTGCTGCCTCCATGCCTGCCACCAGTCGTTGACGATGACTTAATGCCTCCAGAGCACACAGTAGAGGAATCCTATGTGGTCTCATTTGCTACAGAGGCCACTTCAGGCACAGCTACTGTTGATGGAATGGACAGATCAGCAGCTAAATGCCCTGTCCCAATGCTGCCTCCAAGTCTGCCACGTGTCTTTGACGACAAACTGCCAGGGGCGGCAGTAGAGGGAACCAACAAGTGTCCAGTTGCCAGTGAAACAACCAATGATGTGTCCACTCACCTCAAAGAGGACATGGGAGCTGATCAAAGCCCTCCTGACCCTGCAGCACTGCCTCCAAGCTCGCCATGTATCTGTGACTCTGACCACAAACTGACCAAGGAGGAAAAAGAGGATGTACCCGAGTCCTCCCTTGCCACAGAGATCGCTGTAGGCACATCCATTGTCCAGGGAGAGGACCTGGATAAAAGCCCTGCTCCAAGGCTGCCTCCAAGCTTGTCACACGTTTTGGACAATGACCATAAGCAGCCAGAGGAGACGATAGAGGAAGCCACTGAGTGCTCAGTCGCCGCAGAGGCATCAGTTGCTAATAGAGAGGATCCATCAGCAGCCACAGGTCTTCCCTTAGTGCTGCCTTCAAGCCTGCAACTTGTCTTTGACAATGACTACAAACTACCAGAGGAGGCAGTAGAGGGCACCAGCAAGTGTCCAGTTGCCCGTGAAGCAGTCGCTTCCGTGTCCACTGTCCTCCAAGAGGAGTTTTTGGCTGAAAAAAGTCCTCCTGCACCCACAGCACTGTCTCTAAGGCTGCCCTGCACCCACAACATTGACCACAAACAGCCAGAGGAGACCGTTGAGAACACCACAGAGTGCTCAGTTGACATAGAGGAAAGTGCAGTTGCATCCACTGTCAAGAGAGAGGAAATGATGGGTGATAAAAGCCCTGTCCATGCACTTCCTCCAAGCCTGGCATGCATCCATGACAAGGACCACAAGCAGCCAGATCAGAAAGGAAGGGGCACTACTGTGGAGGTGGATATCTGCCCTCACGCTCAACAGCTGGTCTCAGATGCTAACTTAACTCTGGCAACCCGCAATGATGAGCTGCCCAACCCTCTGATCTGCGTAGTCACTAAGATGCCTGTTAGAGTTGGAGCATCCATATGCAGGTCAGAGGATGAGGAACCCAGGCCCTGGACCCTGGAAGAGGCAAAGGTAGGTGTCGAATTTCACCTTACTACTTTACAGGGATGGTGGTCATTTCCATTTCAATTCAATGCGTTGAAGAGAATTGGAATCTTAGAGTCTTTTGATTGGAATTGAAATGGAATTGACCCCAACCCTGCTGCTCTTTGCTCATAGTATAAAACATCACCCCTCACTAGGGTTAGCATTTGTATTACTTTTAGTATGGACCCAGGAACATCTATAGATATTGTAAAATCTAATGGGGTGCCCCATGAGGCCATCATTGTATGTTGATCACTCAGTTGTGTATTGAATGTGCTACATTGGAACAATATTACATCTAGAGTCAATGTCTTCCTGTTAGGATCATTGGATAGGCATTGAAATTGAGAGTGAAGAGAGGAGCGTCACTGAGGAGGTGAGCCCGAGGGAGGGATTGAAGAGTGAGGCGGATTGTGCCCATTCCAAGTGCTCTATTGGGAAGGTTTCAACAGAGAGAGCAGAAACCATCCTGGGAAGAGTGGGCTTTCTGCTCATGAACCAAATGCAGAAAATCCCATTTTTGAAGATGGAGGAAAAAGAGAAAAATAAGAAACTGAATAAGAAGTTGAAAGATGAAGAGAAAGAGAGAAAGGAGATAAAACACAAGGAGGAGGAGCAAAAAAAGAGGGAGAAGAAAGAGATGAAGGAGAGAGAGAAAGAGCAGAAGAAAGTCATGAAGGCTGAGAAGAAGAGGGAGAAGTTAGAACAGAAAAAGAGAGAGAAGGAAAGAAAAGAGAAGGAAAAGGCAGAGAAAAATAGGTTAGAGGGGCTGATGAAGATACATAATGACATGATGAAAGACAGAATTAAGAAAGAGAAGAAGTGTTCTGAGGAGCTGAAAAAGAGAGAGAAAGCTCAAGCTGCATTCTTGGAGATGGAGAGAAAGATTCAAGAAAAGGAGGAGAAGAAGAGAGAAAAGATGAGGAGAGAGGAGAGGAAGAGAGGAGAGGAGAAGAAAAAGAGGGAACCAGCTGGAGGTGGAACTGAGAGGGTGATAGAAGAGCAGGGAAGGGATGAAAGCTTGAAGATGGATGAGTAGACTGGGTAATAGAGAGTAGGGAGGGAGGGATATGGTATTTTTGCATGCAATGAAAGAACGAAGCATTTAAAAATAAAATAAAAAATGTTTACTCTGTTTGATTTTTGTTAAGGCATACTGTACAACACTGTATAAACACAAAATGTTGACTTTTCACACATCTGGGGAGTGTTTAATGATGAGGAGTTGAGGAAGAACAGGGGGGGGAGTTGGAGGGTGAAGAGGAATATGATACAGAGGAATTTGATAGAAGGAATATGATATTTTATTTTATTTCACTCGGCATGTCAGTTCAGAACAAATTCTTATTTACAATGACGGCCTACCAAAAGGCAAAAGGCCTCCTGCGGGGAAGGGGTCTGGGATTAAAAATAAATAAATAAACTTAAAACATAGGACAAAACACACATCACGACAAGTGAGACAACACAACACTTTAACCTCTTTCAGCTAGGGGGCACTATTTTTATGTTTGGAAAAAGAACGTTCCCAAAGTAAACGGCCTATTTCTCAGGCCCATATGCTAGAATATGCATATAATTGACAGATTAGGATAGAAAACACTCTAAAGTTTCCAAAACTGTCAAAATATTGTCTGTGAGTATAACAGAACTGATATTGCAAGCGAAAACCTGAGGAAAATAAAACCAGGAAGAGGCCTCTATTTTGAAAGCTATATGTTCCATAGCCTGCCTTCGCTCCATTTAAAGGGATATCAACCAGATTCCCTTTCCTATCGCTTCCTCAAGGTGTCAACAGTCTTTAGACATAGTTTCAGGCTTTTATTTTGAAAAATGACCGAGCAAGATAACATCGCGTAGTGGATAGCTGGGTGTTCGCATGAGTTTTGCTTGCGCAACAGAGTGGTGCAGCCATTGACTCTCCCTCTCCTACTGAAAAAGAGACAGTGCCGGTTGATATATTATCGATTATATACTTTAAAATCAACCTAAGGATTGATTATAAAAAACGTTTGACATGTTTCTGTGGACATTACGGATACTATTTGGAATTTGTCTGCGTTGTTGTGACCGCTCGAGCCTGTGGATTTCTGAACACAACGCGCCAAACAAACTGAGGTATTTTGGATATAAAAATAATCTTTATGGAACAAAAGGAACATTTATTGTGTAACTGGGAGTCTCGTGAGTGAAAACATCCGAAGATCAAAGGTAAGCAATTAATTTTATTGCTTTTCTCATTTTCGTGACCAAGCTACTTTGATGCTAGGTGTCCATAATGTTTTGTCTAGTGATCGATAAACTTACACAAACGCTTGGATTGCTTTTGCTGTAAAGCATATTTTCAAAATCTGACACAACAGACGGATTAACAAAAAGCTAAGCTGTGTTTTGCTATATTGTGATTTCATGAATATAAATATTTATAGTAATATTATTTGAATGTGGCGCTCTGCAATTCAGCGGTTGTTGATGAAAATTATCCTAACGTTAACGGAATGGGTAGCGTCAATTAGTTTTTAACAAGGTAGGCCAGTTGAGAACAAGTTCTCACTTACAACTGCAACCTGACCAAGATAAAACAAATCAGTGCGACAAAAACAACACAGAGTTGCACATGGGTTAAACAAACGTACAGTTAATAGCATAATAGTAAAAATCTATGTTCAGAGTGTGCAAACGTAATAATATTAATGAGGTAAGGCAAAAAAATAGGCCATAGAGGCGAAATAACTACAAATTATCATTAATACTGGAGTGATAGATGTGCAGAGTATCATGTGCAAGTAGAGATACTGGGGTACAAAAGAGAAAAATAAATAAATAACCGATTATGATTTTTCAACACCAATACCGATACCAATTATTGGAGGACCAAAAAAGCCGATACCGATTAATCGGCCAATTTTTTATTTATTTTTTGAAATAATGACAATTACAACAATACTGAATGAACACTTATTTTAACTTAATATAATACATCAATAAAATCAATTTAGCCTCAAGTAAATAATGAAACATGTTCAATTTGGTGTAAATAATGCAAAAACAAAGTGTTGGCGAAGAAAGTAAAAGTGCAATATGTGCTATGTAAGAAAGCTAAAGTTTCAGTTCCTTGCTCAGAACATATGAAAGCTGGTGGGTTCCTTTTAACATGAGTCTTCAATATTCCCAGGTAAGACGTTTTAGGATGTAGTTATTATAGGAATTATAGGACTATTTCCCTCTATACCATTTGTATTTCATTAACCTTTGACTATTGGATGTTCTTATAGGCACTTTAGTATTGCCAGTGTAACAGTATAGCTTCCATCCCTCTCCTTGCTCCTCCCTGGGCTCGAACCAGCAACACAACGACAACAGCCACCATCAAAGCAGCGTTACCCATGCAGAGCAAGAGGAACAACTACTAGAAGGCTCAGAGCGAGTGACGTTTGAAACGCTATTACCGCGCGCTAACTAGCTAGCCATTTCACTTCGGTTACACCAGCCTCATCTCGGGAGTTGATAGGCTTGAAGTCATAAACAGCGCAATGCTTGACGCACAACGAAGAGCTGCTGGCAAAACGCAAAGAAAGCCTGTTTGAATTAATGTTTACGCGCCTGCTTCTGCCTACCACCGCTCAGTCAGATACTTAGATACGTGTATGCTTGTATGCTCAGTCAGATTATATGCAACACAGGAAACGCTAGATAATATCTAGTAATATCATCAACCATGTGTAGTTAACTAGTGATTATGATTGATTGTCTTTTATAAGATAAGTTTAATGCTAGCTAGCAACTTACCTTGGCTTACTGCATTCGCATAACAGGCAGTCTCCTTGTGGAGTGCAACGAGAGAGAGGCAGGTCGTTATTGGGTTAACTGTAAGGTTGCAAGATTGAATCCCCCGAGCTGACAAGGTGAAAAATCTGGAGTTCTATTATCGGCGCCCAAAAATACTGATATACTATGATAAAAAAATTACAGACCTCTACATGCTTTGTAAGTAGGAAAACCTGCAAAATAGGCAGCTTATCAAATACTTGTTCTCCCCACTGTATATGAAATATGTACAAATAAACGAGGAAAGCGAATATTTTCACCGGACAAGACAAGAAAACACACCTCCGACTGCTACGCGATCTTGGGACAGTCTCTGCCCAACGAGAGAACTAAGACGACAACATAGCATGGCAGCAACACATGACAACACAGCATGGTAGCAACACAATATGACAATAACATGGTAGCAACACAACATGGCAGCAGCACAACATGGTAGCAGCACAAAACAGGGTACAAACATTGTTGGGCAGGGACAACAGCACAAAGGGCAAGAAGGAAGAGACAACAATACATCACGCAAAGCAGCCATAGAGGAAATATGATAGAGGAATATAATACACAGAATATGATAGAGGGGAATATGATATAGATTATTATAATACAGGGGAATATGATAGAGAGGGAAATGATGGAGAGGAAAAAGATAGCGGGGAATATAATACACAGAATATGATAGAGAGGAATATGATGGAGGGGAATATGATAGCGGAGAAAATGATTGAGGGGAATATGATGGAGGGGAATGTGATATAGGGGAATATAATACACAGAATATGATAGAGAGGAATATGATATATATTATTATAATACAGGGTAATATGTTAGAGAGAATATAATAGAGAGGAATATGATAGCGGAAATATTATAGAGGGAATATGATCAGTGGCGATTTGAGCTTGTAAATCTTGGCGGGGAAATAAAAAATTGTGTGGGATGAATGCCAACAAAGCCACTATACTACACAACAAAAGCATTTCGCTACACTCGCATTAACATCTGCTAACCATGTGTATGTGACAAATAAAATGTGATTTGATTTGATAAACAATATATTAATTGCCCTATAACGTGACAAACAGTGCCCACAAACTGTTATAGCCTACATAAAGCTGTCCCAACAGCAGAGTCCCAACACCTTACCACTGCTACACCTGGCTATCAGCTAGAGCCTTGTCTGGCAGCGAAATAGTTCCTTCATCCAGTGAGGAACATGGGCTACTAGCAGCTTACTACACAACATACACTTAGTGTTCATTTCTTAGCTACAGTATACATTTCTCCCTGCCTAATTAAATCAATTATGAATCATACAAGACATTTTTGGACTCAACTTGTTGTGCTGTGCTCACTTGAACAGGAAGGTGGTGCAGCGGTCCTTCGTGGGCAAATTTTGTCATCAAACTTTGTAATCAAGGTCTGGCATTCTCTGGATTCATGGTACTTTTAAGACAACTGGGAACTCAACAAAAAAAGCTTGAATCATGATTATGTCAGTGATCTTCAGGTCGTAGCTCTTTAAAGAGCTCTTTTTCCTAGCCACCGTGCTTCTACACCTGCATTGCTTGCTGTTTGGGGTTTTAGGCTGGGTTTCTGTACAGCACTTTGAGATATCAGCTGATGTACGAAGGGCTATATAAATACATTTGATTTGATTTGATTTAAAGAGGCCCGAGTTCCAAATTTACAATTCCGAGCTGGATGAAAAATGAAAACGTATTTTCCAAGTCGTAGCTCCTTTTTCCCGAGTTACCAGTTGTCTTGAACTTACTAAACTTACTTGATGTCAGCTTTGCACACACTTGGCATTCTCTCAACCATCTTCACCTGGAATGCCTTTTCAACAGTCTTGAAGGAGTTCGCTCATATGCTGAGCACTTGTTGGCTGCTTTTCCCAAGCAATCTCACTTGGGATGAGGTCGGGTGATTGTGGAGGCTGGATCATCTGATGCAGAACTCCATCACTCTCCTTCTTGTTCAAATATCCCTTACACAGCCTGGAGGTGTGTTGGGTCATTGTCCTGTTGAAAACAAATGATTAGTTCCACTAAGCGCAAACCAGATGGGATGGCGGATCGCTGCAGAATGCTGTGGTAGCCATGCTGGTTAAGTGTGCTTGAATTCTAAATAGATCACAGACAGTGTCACCAACAAAGCAACCCCACACCATCACACCTCATCCTCCATGATTCACGCTGTGAACTACATATGCGGAGATCATCCGTTCACCTACTCCGCGTCTCACAAAGATACGGAGGTTGGAACCAAAATCTCAAATTTGGACTGATCTGACCAAAGGACAGATTTCCACCAGTCTAATGTCTATTGCTTGTGTTTCTTGGCCCAAGCAAGTCTCTTTTTATTATTGGTGTCCTTTAGTAGTGATCTCTTTGCAGAATTTTGACCATGAAGGTCTGATTCACGCAGTCTCCTTTGAAAAGTTGATGTTGAGATGTGTCTGTTACTTGAACTTTGTGAAGCATTTATTTGGTCTGCAATTTATGAGGCTGGTAACTCTAATGAACTTATCCTCTGCAGCAGAGGTAACTCTGGGTCTTTCTTTCCTGTGGTGGTCCTCATGAGAGCCAGTGTCATCATATCGCTTTATGGTTCTTGCGACTGCACTTGAAGAAACTTTCAAAGTTCTTGAAACTTTCCTGATTGACTGATCTTCATGTCTTAAGGTAATGATGGACTGTTGTTTCTCTTTGCTTATTTGACCTGTTCTTGCCATAATATGGACTTGTTAATTTTCTCCAAATAGGGCAATCTTCTGTAAACAACCCCTACCTTGTCACAACACAATTGATTGATTCAAACGCATTAAGGAAAGAAATTCCACAAATTAACTTTTAACATGGCACACGTGTTAATTAAAATGCATTCCAGATGACTAGCTCATGAAGCTGGTTAAGAGAATGCCAAGAGTGTGCAAAGCTGTCATCCAGGCAAAGGGTGGCTACTTTAAAGAATCTCAAATATAAAATGTATTTTGTAGCACTTCTTTGCTTACTACATGATTCCACATGTGTTATTTCATAGTGTTGATGTCTTCCCTATTCTGCCCTCCCAAGCAAAAAGGCAGTAACTGCTCATTTGGTCAAAAATTAGTTAATGTCATTTTTGTTAGATTAAATGCATGCTTAATCATGTGGACAAGTATCCTGCCTCTATTGTATTGTGTTTTGGAGAAAATGGGGTTTACCTTTGTATCATATCATTTTATTCTGTGATGCAATCGAACCTGTATGACACTGACTGACACCTACACACACATACCTTGCTAATCTAGGGATACAACTCCATGGAACAGCATTCCCGGGGGTTAAATGATGGTTGAACTTGCTCTGAAACGCCGACATCCAGACAGACACTGGTAAGAACTAGTCAGCTAAGTAGATCTGACATCAAAATGAATTAGCTAGCTAGCAAGCTAAGCTAGCTAGCGAGCATAGACTAACAATGCTACCTGCTCTCATAAGATATCTGCAATTGGTACTAACGTCAATCTATTAGCCATATAATGAATTATATTCTGAAATTTCATCTGATGGTTTCTTTGAATCAGTACACCATACACACGATGTCTTGCCAGTGACAGCCACCTAGCTAAAACTGACGCGCCCCTACCAAAACGTCAAAACCGACGTAGCTAGCATTAGCATGAAGCAATAGATTTGTGCTACATTTTCCCATAAGAGACAATCAGCAGTTTATACTAGCTTTAATCTATTTGACCTAGAATTAATATAATCCCGATAGTTGTATTCTGACATTCAATGTGTTATTTGAACCCATAACGTTACACCACACACAATCTCTAGCCAGCTGACGGTCAGTTGGACGTGCACCCCATACTGAGCTGTCAAAAGCCACCCACACTCGTTTTCCGGATGAGCGCACACACACAGCATTGCTAGCTCATTAATAATATATATACTCACATGTTCAGGGTTTCTGGTTTTCTTTTATATTCCAGTATTGCGTGACTGTCCTGGTCAGGAAAGTTAAAATCTCAAATTGTATCCATCACCTTTGTTGGTGGAATATGTAATTAGTACAACAAGCTTTGACATACCAAACGTGTGCTCAATGTGTCTGCTTCAGTGCCATCATTACATGAATGCGGAAAAAACTGTTTTGCATGACTTCCACCAATTCCCGTGGTCTACATGATTAGTATCTATGCGGAACAAAGTTGCCATGTGAGGGTGTATTAGGACAGTCCAACCACGTCAACACTAGATCTTATTCCTGTCAATGTCCAACCATGCAATTTTTTTGTATTTGTAAGGAAAAATGAAAATGTAAGAGCCTTTTTGGGAGCAGGTATGAAATTAATAGATGAACTGAGTTATGACAGTGAAAATGATTATGATAATGTTTGCACAAGATAAAATCAACATTGATTATATCCTATATTATAGAATAACTGAAAAGGATTATGATCATATGTTTGAAAATGTCAGTATTAATTATTATCATCCATGACAGAATAGAATCATTAGGATGCAGGTCCCTGATTATTTGCTCTGTTTATTTCAGTTGAGTTTGAGGGCCACATTCCAACAAAGATTCCTGATCTACCCCCTTTAACTGAAGTCACAGTGTCAACACTACTTGAAGAAATAGAGAACCAGTGGGTGGTCTCTGACAGGTAATCATTTAATGTAATTCAAACAATTTCAGTGCTGCATTTCACATTTATTCCTATAACAAGACATAGGCTATTTGTCAAACAGTATGTAATGTCTCTATGTAAATGCAACTGGTATCTTAGTGGAAGACACACAAAGGATGCAGTTTCAACTTTGTTACACTGTCAGTAATTACACTGCTCTTGAGTCTGATTGGTTAGATCAACTGGAAAGACATGGATAAGAAACATTTCAAACAAGTTTTTAAACAATGGGACCTGTTGGCAGGTCTAAAACTACTGTTCTATAGTCAGCTGATATTGATTTCCTTAATAATAAATTGAACTACAATGCAAGAATTCAGGGACACCTACTCTTCAATCAAATGTTTCAGGCCTAGATAATTACACACCCAGCACATCTTATTTCTCTACCAGCATGCGAACCGTGAAGATCCCTCAACTGCAACAGCTCTAGTTGTTTTAACCGATCAATGGATCAGGTCACTTGACCAAAATAAGCTGCTTCTTGATTTTAGTGCAACATTTGACCTTGTTGATCATATGGCTAATAGCTGAGGCCATTGAGGAGAGATGTTTTCTTAAACACTCACTGAGGTGTCACAGTCTACAGAATACCTGTTTTACTGTATGTAGTAAGGTAGCCTAAATATTTTATTAATGATGAAGATTTTGATGAGCAACACTGACATTAGCGGAAGGCTAAGGTCAAACAAATAACCTAAGTAAACCTGGATGCTAGTTGTGAAATCTAAAACATATTCAATTTGAAATAGGCAAAACACCTGTACTATGAATGGTCAACAATTTAATAAGAGGTAGAGCATTTTATTTTAATAAAACATTTGGTTACATGGATTCAATGTAAATATTACATATGACTGTGCTCAACAGGTTAAAAAAAAGGGAATTGTTCTAGCATTTGATTACACATGAGAGCTTCTGTGGGTAGTCATAGCAATGGGGCCTTCATTGTGACATCACAAGATTCTGATTCTGGGAGGTTAGCTGTTGCACAGACAAACAGAACAGTGCAAAGAGACTGATTCAACTAACCACTGACAGATTATTCATGTCCTATTTCATTAGCAAGAGAACACGCTGCTTACTTGAGAGGTAGGTTGTAATATAACTTACTGTTTAACTATGTTTCTGAAGAATAACTACTTTTTAAATGACTTGTGTACTAACATGACCCTTTAAGTAGGCCTGACATGCAATCATGGTGACAAGTGAAACTATTGACGAGAGACAGTTTGCTTGAATCAGTTTTTTTGTGAGAAAATTGTTCATCCTGACAACTGAGATGGCATGTTACAGTTGTTGTAGTCAGCCAGCCTAATGGCAAATACATTCTATTGATGAAAGAAAACCGCATCTCTGTGTTAATCCCCAACATACATTGTAATCAATTATCTCTATAAATATGTAACACAAGGGTAGGTTGTGTAAAAAACAAGTAGGCGAACTTGGCTAACTTGTAGTTGCTAATTTAAAAAAATATTCAGATTTTCTTGACTAAATGGTCATCCATTTCAAATGGTTGAATTGATAGACCTCATTAAATTGAGTTGCACTCAGAGGCACTCAAAGAGAAGACTGGAGTGATTCAAATAGATGAAACTGTACAACAAGTTTGGTCCATGATGGAAATAGTCACTTTCTTCCCCCAAAACCTTTTTGAATGATATTATATAAGTGATTAGTGTGGTTTGTGAGAACCAGGGCCAATATGGAGTGGCGTTACATGAGGGGGTTGAATAAGGCTCAATAGTAAGGTACAGAGAGAGCCTGAAGTTTGATTGTTAAAGTCTATGTTGTGCTTTCTCATCTCCAATGGCAACGCCTTGCATCACAATGAAGATGTCATGAAGGATATTGTGCACATAATGATAGGAACAGCCAAAATTGATTCATTTGAACTTGGTCGCTTTTCCAGTAGCCAACTTTTTACTAATAATTCAGATAGGCCTATTGCGTAATCATCTCTGGAATGGGATTGTCACTTGCTTAATTGTAAGTAAAGGGGAAGAAATGTGAGCACATCGTAAAGAGATGTATTATTCTTTGGTTAGCAACACACCACTTACTACAACGTTATGTATTTTCCAGACTTATTGTTAGCTAGGAGGAAGACATGGAGGATTCAACGCTGACACAGAGGAGGGCTGAGTGTCAGTTGAAGGATAGGGAGATCCAGACAGACTACATGATGGAGCTGGGAGCCAGGTTGGTTCTGGTGAGACAGATCCAGAGGGAGCAGGAGAAGGAGATGAAGAGGATTTGGTTTGAGACGAGGAAAATGCCAAGCCTGATTGAGGAGGTAACAAGACCAACTTTGACAAAGTCGACTAGAGTTCTGTTGAACAATATTGATTAAATCAAATATATGTCAATATACTGGCAAAATGTGCCATATGCCATTGAACGTAAGCTAACAGTATTTTGTCTGATAACTTTTCTTGTGTTGTATTGTGCATGTCTCTGAGTATTGTTATGTACATAGTCCTCAGTTCTTATGGTTGCCTTGTCTTTAAAAAAAATTAAATAACAAGACCAAGCGATCTCTCATAGACCTTCAAATCAGGATAATGTAGTTGTCTGACCTAGCTACCTTAAGTTGAATGCACTAACGGTAAATTGTTCTGGACAAAAGCGTCTGCTAAATGTCTAAAATGTCAAATGTTGTGCTGGGTGTAGTGCATGTATTTTTACACTTAGTTGACCCGTTAGCTAGAAGACCCAGGGTTGGTACAGACTGGTGCAGAGCATCTGAGAGGACACTAGATATATACAGTGTCTTAGGAAAGTATTCAGACACCTTTACTTATTCCACCTGTTGTTACTTTACATCCTCATTCTAAAATGGATTCAATAAAATAAAGATTCTCAGCAATCTACACATAATACCCCACAATTACAATGCGAAAAAACTGTGTTACATTTGTATTGAAAATGTATTACATTTAAAAACAGAAATACTTTATTTACATAAGTATACAGACCCTTTGCTATGAGTCTCGAAATTGAGCTCAGGTGCATCCTGTTTCCATTGATCGTCCTTTCGATGTTTCTACAACTTGATTGGACTTGTTGTAAATGAAATTGATATGACATGATTTGGAAAGGCACACACCTGTCTATATAAGGTCCCACAGTGGACAGTGCATGCCAGATCAAATACCAAACCATGAGGTAGAAGGGATTGTCCGTAAAGCTCCGAGACAGGATTGTGTCGAGAAACAGATGTCCGCAGCATTGAAGGTCCCCAAGAACACAGTGACCTCCATCATTCTTAAATAGAAGAAGTTTGGAACCACCAAGACTCTTCCTAGAGCTGGACGCCCGGCAAGCTGAGCATTCGGAGGAGAAGGGTCTTAGTCGGGGAGGTGACCAAGACCATGAGAAACAAGATGCTCTGGTCTGATGAAACCAAGATTGAAATCTTTGGCCTGATTGCCAAGCGTCACATCTGGAGGAAATCTGGCACCTACGGCACAGTCAAGCACGGTGGTGGCAGCATCATGCTGTGGGGATGTTTTTCAGCGGCGTGGACTAAGAGACTAGTCAGGATCGAGGCAAAGATGAACGGAGCACAGAGAGATCCTTGAAGAAAACCTGCTCCAGAGCGCTCAGGACCTCAGACTGGGGGCGATGGGTCACCTTACAACAGAACAACGACCCTAAGCACAAGCCAAGACAACGCAGGAGTGACTTTGGGACACGTCTCTGAATGTCCTTGAGTGGCCCAGCCAGAGTCCGGACTTGAACCGGATCGAACATCTATGGACAGACCTGAAAATAGCTGTGCCGCAACTCTCCCCATCCAACCTAACAGAGCTTGAGAGGATCTGCAGAGAAGAATGGGAGAAAGTCCCCAAACACAAGTATGCCGAGTGTGTAGCGTAATACCCAAGAAGATTCTATGCTGTAATCGCTGCCAACGGTGCTTCAACAAAGTACTGAATACGAAAGCATATTCCCATTATTTTAATTTTAAATTCATTTGGAACGATTCTGTTCTTGCTTTGTCAATATGTGGTATTTTGTGTAGATTGATGACTGAAATTATTTAATCAATTTTAGAATAAGGCTGAGGTAACAAAATGTGGAAGAAGTGAAAGGGTCTGAATACTTTCCGAAGGCACTGTATATGTGATGTAAAAGTAAATAGAGTTCACTCATAAAGATTGTATGTACTGAATGTGATCACTTTCATCAGGTCTGTTTCTTTTCTCCTGCAGAATGTGAGAGATGTGACCAAACGTCCACTCACTGAGTTCATGGCTCCCTGTATTGACTCCCTCCCACCACTGGCTTTCACCAATCGGAGGCCAATACCAACCATGTTGCATCCCCCCTCTCCATTGGTCATACGCACTCAGGATGCACAGCGGTTCATTGTATTCTCCTACTTTGTCAACGCTGAGTGCCCAGTTTCGACAGAGGCCACATCAGATGTATCTGCTGGTAGAAGAGAGGACTTGTCGACAGATACACATCTTTCCTCAATGCTGCATCGATACCTGCCACACTTCTTTAACGATGACTCCATTCCACCACAGCAGACAGTAGAGGGAACCACTGAGGACTCAGATTCTCCAGTGGCAATATCTAATATCAAGGAAGAGGACAGATTCTATCCTTTCTCCCTCCCACCACTGGCTCAGCGGTTCATTGGCAATTCATTCAATGTCCCGGAAACCTCCCAGCCTGCTGTTTCAGCCACAGAGTGCCGAGTTGCCACAGTGGACACTGCAGATACAGCCACTGTCAAGAGAGAGAACCGATGGGCAGCTACAATTCTTCCTTCAGTGCTGCCTCCATGCCTGCCACCAGTCGTTGACGATGACTTCATGCCTCCAGAGCACACAGTAGAGGAATCCTATGTGGTCTCATTTGCTACAGAGGCCACTTCAGGCACAGCTACTGTTGATGGAGTGGACAGATCAGCAGCTAAATGCCCTGTCCCAATGCTGCCTCCAAGTTTGCCACGTGTCTTTGACGACAAACTGCCAGGGGCGGCAGTAGAGGGAACCAACAAGTGTCCAGTTGCCAGTGAAACAACCAATGATGTGTCCACTCACCTCAAAGAGGACATGGGAGCTGATCAAAGCCCTCCTGACCCTGCAGCACTGCCTCCAAGCTCGCCATGTATCTGTGACTCTGACCACAAACTGACCAAGGAGGAAAAAGAGGATGTACCCGAGTCCTCCCTTGCCACAGAGATCGCTGTAGGCACATCCATTGTCCAGGGAGAGGACCTGGATAAAAGCCCTGCTCCAAGGCTGCCTCCAAGCTTGTCACACATTTTGGACAATGACCATAAGCAGCCAGAGGAGACGATAGAGGAAGCCACTGAGTGCTCAGTCGCCGCAGAGGCATCAGTTGCTAATAGAGAGGATCCATCAGCAGCCACAGGTCTTCCCTTAGTGCTGCCTTCAAGCCTGCAACTTGTCTTTGACAATGACTACAAACTACCAGAGGAGGCAGTAGAGGGCACCAGCAAGTGTCCAGTTGCCCGTGAAGCAGTCGCTTCAGTGTCCACTGTCCTCCAAGAGGAGTTTTTGGCTGAAAAAAGTCCTCCTGCACCCACAGCACTGTCTCTAAGGCTGCCCTGCACCCACAACATTGACCACAAACAGCCAGAGGAGACCGTTGAGAACACCACAGAGTGCTCAGTTGACATAGAGGAAAGTGCAGTTGCATCCACTGTCAAGAGAGAGGAAATGATAGGTGATAAAAGCCCTGTCCATGCACTTCCTCCAAGCCTGGCATGCATCCATGACAAGGACCACAAGCAGCCAGATCAGAAAGGAAGGGGCACTACTGTGGAGGTGGATATCTGCCCTCATGCTCAACAGCTGGTTTCAGATGCTAACTTAACTCTGGCAACCCGCAATGATGAGCTGCCCAACCCTCTGATCTGCGTAGTCACTAAGATGCCTGTTAGAGTTGGAGCATCCATATGCAGGACAGAGGATGAGGAACCCAGGCCCTGGACCCTGGAAGAGGTAAAGGTAGGTGTCGAATTTCACCTTACTACTTTACAGGGATGGTGGTCATTTCCATTTCAATTCAATGCGTTGAACAGAATTGGAATCTTAGAGTCTTTTGATCGGAATTGAAATGGAATTGACCCCAACCCTGCTGCTCTTTGCTCATAGTATAAAACATCACCCCTCACTAGGGTTAGCATTTGTATTACTTTTAGTATGGACCCAGGAACATCTATAGGTATTGTAAAATCTAATGGGGTGCCCCATGAGGCCATCATTGTATGTTGATCACTCAGTTGTGTATTGAATGTGCTACATTGGAACAATATTACATCTAGAGTCAATGTCTTCCTGTTAGGATCATTGGATAGGCATTGAAATTGAGAGTGAAGAGAGGAGCGTCACTGAGGAGGTGAGCCCGAGGGAGGGATTGAAGAGTGAGGCGGATTGTGCCCATTCCAAGTGCTCTATTGGGAAGGTTTCAACAGAGAGAGCAGAAACCATCCTGGGAAGAGTGGGCTTTCTGCTCATGAACCAAATGCAGAAAATCCCATTTTTGAAGATGGAGGAAAAAGAGAAAAATAAGAAACTGAATAAGAAGTTGAAAGATAAAGAGAGAAAGGAGATTAAACACAAGGAGGAAGAGCAAAAAAAGAGGGAGAAGAAAGAGATGAAGGAGAGAGAGAAAGAGCAGAAGAAAGTCATGAAGGCTGAGAAGAAGAGGGAGAAGTTAGAACAGAAAAAGAGAGAGAAGGAAAGAAAAGAGAAGGAAAAGGCAGAGAAAAAGAGGTTAGAGGGGCTGATGAAGATACATAATGACATGATGAAAGACAGGATTAAGAAAGAGAAGAAGTGTTCTGAGGAGCTGAAAAAGAGAGAGAAAGCTCAAGCTGCATTCTTGGAGATGGAGAGAAAGATTCAAGAAAAGGAGGAGAAGAAGAGAGAAAAGATGAGGAGAGAGGAGAGGAAGAGAGGAGAGGAGAAGAAAAAGAGGGAACCAGCTGGAGGTGGAACTGAGACGGTGATAGAAGAGCAGGGAAGGGATGAAAGCTTGAAGATGGATGAGTAGACTGGGTTATAGAGAGAGAAGGAAGGGATACTGTATTTTTGCATGCAATGAAAAAACAAAGAATAAAATAGAATACCATTTTTTTCACTCTGTTTGATTTTTGTCAAGTCATACTGCATAACACAGTATAAACACTAAGCACTCCTACATCTTGAAAGTATTGGATAGATGTACAGGGAGATATATAGGTGTAATATGTTGGCCTGGGGGGTAGGTTTATGACAGTCATAAATACCTCTTCCCCCCTTTTTCCTCTCTCTACCCTACTGAGGTTACATTTGCAAAACCCCTTGCTTAACATAGAGATTCTGGGAACATCAGAAGGTGGGGGGAAATCAACTATATTCTGGCAATCCGATCAATTGAGCTTATGCGGTGGTATTTAATGAATATGATGTCAGTTCGGTTGTCATCTGAGACATTCTCATCAGTGATAAGATGACATAAACTCTACAGTGGAAAGTCTACACAGAGTTATCGGATTCACATGGAATTGTTGTTCAGTTTAAATGTTTGAATATGAAATTATTCGTGATGGGATGAAATGTGATTTTAGCTTCTAAAATGTGAAGGGACATGGGCTATAAAACTTTTCAAACACGCCCTCCTCTCCCTTCCTATATAAGCCCTTGACGACAATATAACTATCTGTTCCGAGGACGTGAGGACGACGGTCCAATGTCAGAATGGTTCAGATAATAACTACAGAACGAAGCCAACATCAGCGTGAGCTTTGGTTGAGAATGGTATGAACTTTGAACTCTTATTCACTACAGAAGTGATACCTCCTAGCCGTTGAGTTAGCAACAGCCGCTGCAAACGAGGGTTAGGAAGGAACAGACAGAGTATCCTTCTATCACGCAACGACGTTACTACAACGTATCCAATTGACAACCAGAGACATTCTTCAAAGGACAAAGGACTCGGTTTGGCAGCACGGCCTTCCATCTACCACCAACCTACCGAAGCGCAGCTCAGAGTAAATATTTATTGCATTTTCCTTTTCCATATGGGCGGTAATTTAGAATGCACAAGATACTGTATTTACGATAGCACAGCTTCGCATTTGTTCCTCAGTCTTCCCGCTCCTTCACTCAAACCCAAGCTGTCACATCTGTTCCGCCCGCTAGGGACGTTTTCCTTTATGACGTAATTTGTAATCAAGTTATGATTTAATTATGTGTATGTGTAATTCTGTGTGATTAGTTAGGTATTTAGTAAATAAATAATTAAACCCAATTTTGTATTGCTGAAGAATTTACAACTTTCAGATGAGACTGAATTAAGATGACGATTGATATTGACTGCTATTGATGTAAAATATTACTAGGTCTTTAAGAGTTTATTCGGAAGGTAACAGTTCTATAAATATTATTTCGTGGTACCCGACTCTCTAGTTAATTACATTTACATGATTAGCTCAATCAGGTGATATTAATTACGGAGAAATTATTTTATAGAATAGCATGTCATATCACTTAATCCGGCATAGCCAAAGACACGACAATGGCAAACATAGCCTATCAGAGGGAATGCTAGAGCATTCAGTGCTTATACTTATACTTATATTACCTGTGCTTATACCGTTGCGATAGATAGAGAGAATTCTAAAACAAATCTCATGAGCTGTCATCCATCGTCACATGAACTTCTGTCGTCTGGGGTAATGCAGGTGTTGATGACCTCAAGAGACTACAGATAGCACAATAAAAGGCAGCAAGAATGGTTCTCCAATGTGGTTATGAGATGTCCTCCATAGAATTACATAATGCACTTAAATGGCCAACTTTCTAGGAAATGCTGAAGAAATATATATTAATTTTCATAAAATATACTGAAAGACCAACCGCTATATATGATGACAACTCGTAAAGGTCATAGGAATTTGGATCTGTGTATGTGTCCTTTTCTTTTTTCCTTGCTTTTGTTGTTTTCTTATTTTTTTTTAACGTTTTTTTTTAAATACATTTCGTAAAAATGTAATCATTACAAAAACATTTAATTTGAATTTCAATTTAGTAACATACTGTATCATTCATATAAATAGTATTATTTGTCTAATCATATTTTTTCCATTGAAGCTTAATATGTTGGAGTATGATGTGTGACTGACATGAGTGTAGTCAAAGGGAGAGAGATAAGGCTAACAATGAAGACTTATTCCAACACATTTGCTAAGTAATGAGTGAAAGTGTACAATGCCCTCCTGAATTATTGGCACCCTATGTAAGTAAGAACAAAAAAAATCTGTGAAAACATGTCGTTGTTGTCTATCAGCTTGATCTTACACTCAAAATATCATGAGTTAAAATTGTTGAAAGAAAAATATATTTCATTCAAAAACAGGCGTGTTACAATTATTGGCTCTCCTAGAAATTCTAATGAACAAAATATAACTGATGTATATTCTGATTAAGATTTTACTTTTTAAAATAGGTGGTCATCGAAGACTTCCTGTTTCACTGGGGTATAAATGAGGTGACACACAGGCTAAACTCCCTTAGTCATCCACCAACATAGAAAAGGTCAAAGAACGCACAAATGAAATGAGACAAAAGATTGTTGAACTTCAACAAAACAGGCAATGACTACAAAAAGATAACTACACTCCTGAAAATACCCATCTCCACTATTAGGGCAATAATTAAGAAATCTAAAACACCTGGAGCTGTGATGGACTTTCCTGGAAGAGGAAGTGTATTTTGCCCCCACGCACAGTGAGAAGGATGGTTTAAGTGGCAACAAAAAATCTCCAAGGATCACAGTTGGAGAATTGCAGAATTTGGTTACATCTTGGGGTCATCAAGTCTCCAGAACTACAATTAGATGCCACCTCCAATCCAACAAGTTATTTGGAAGGGTTGCCAGAAGAAAGCCTCTGCTGTCTCCAAACCACAAACGTAAGCAGCTGGAGTTTGCTAAATGTCATTGGAACTATGATTAGAATCAGGTTCTATGATCTGATGAGACTAAAATATTGATTTTTGGCAACAAACACCAGAGGTGGGTTTGGTGTAAAAAGTGCCATGGCCATGCAGAAAATAACCTAGTCCACACTCTTTTACTTCCAAATGCAATGGGAACCTTGTTAGGTTATATGGCATCATGGACCCCATCAAGTACCAGGAGATTTTAGGTCAAAACTTGTGCCAGGAGGCTAAAACTGGGTCATTGTTGAATCTTCCAGCTGGACAACGATCCAAAGAATAGCTCCAAATCCACACGAAAATGGTTCACTGACCATAGAATCAAGCTTTGCAGTGGCCATCCCAGTCCCCCGACATAAACTATAAACTCCATTGAAAACCTGTGGGGTGAGCTGAAGAGGAAAGTCCACAAGCAAGGATCAAGGACTCTGAAGGATCTGGAGAGGGTTTGTATAGAGGAATGGTCTCAAATCCCTTCCCTTCATATGTGTTCTCCCACCTCATCAAACATTATAGGAGATGACTCAGAGCTGTTATCTTGGCCAAGGGAGGGTGTGTTCTCCCACCTCATCAAATATTATAGGAGATGACTCAGAGCTGTTATCTTGGCCAAGGGAGGGTGTGTTCTCCCACCTCATCAAACATTATAGGAGATGACTCAGAGCTGTTATCTTGGCCAAGGGAGGGTGTGTTCTCCCACCTCATCAAACATTATAGGAGATGACTCAGAGCTGTTATCTTGGCCAAGGGAGGGTAGTGTCTCCCACCTCATCAAACATTATAGGAGATGACTCGGAGCTGTTATCTTGGCCAAGGGAGGGTGTGTTCTCCCACCTCATCAAACATTATAGGAGATGACTCAGAGCTGTTATCTTGGCCAAGGGAGGGTGTGTTCTCCCACCTCATCAAACATTATAGGAGATGACTCAGAGCTGTTATCTTGGCCAAGGGAGGGTGTGTTCTCCCACCTCATCAAACATTATAGGAGATGACTCGGAGCTGTTATCTTGGCCAAGGGAGGGTGTGTTCTCCCACCTCATCAAACATTATAGGAGATGACTCAGAGCTGTTATCTTGGCCAAGGGAGGGTGTGTTCTCCCACCTCATCAAACATTATAGGAGATGACTCGGAGCTGTTATCTTGGCCAAGGGAGGGTGTGTTCTCCCACCTCATCAAACATTATAGGAGATGACTCGGAGCTGTTATCTTGGCCAAGGGAGGGTGTGTTCTCCCACCTCATCAAACATTATAGGAGATGACTCGGAGCTGTTATCTTGGCCAAGGGAGGGTTTGTTCTCCCACCTCATCAAACATTATAGGAGATGACTCGGAGCTGTTATCTTGGCCAAGGGAGGGTGTGTTCTCCCACCTCATCAAACATTATAGGAGATGACTCGGAGCTGTTATCTTGGCCAAGGGAGGGTAGTGTCTCCCACCTCATCAAACATTATAGGAGATGACTCAGAGCTGTTATCTTGGCCAAGGGAGGGTGTGTTCTCCCACCTCATCAAACATTATAGGAGATGACTCGGAGCTGTTATCTTGGCCAAGGGAGGGTGTGTTCTCCCACCTCATCAAACATTATAGGAGATGACTCGGAGCTGTTATCTTGGCCAAGGGAGGGTGTGTTCTCCCACCTCATCAAACATTATAGGAGATGACTCGGAGCTGTTATCTTGGCCAAGGGAGGGTGCACAAAGTACTTAATGCAGGGGTGACAATTATTGTGAATAAAATAATTATTTCTTGATGCCGATAATTTTTTTCTTTGAACAATTTTAACTCAGGTTAGATTCATATGATATTTTGAGTGTAAAATCAAGCTGATAAAAAACAATGACATTTTTTTCTCAGACTTTTTTGTTCATATTAAAGACATATATACATAAGGTGCCGATAATTCAGGAGGGCACTGTATGAGTTCCTATTTCTACAGTTGATCATACTTTCTTAAAATGATGTATTAGTCTAGGAAATCCCAGACCTAGGGCAATGGAACATTGTTAACATTGTGGGAGGTAGGCAACCCAATCTTGTCTGCCTAGGGAGATTAATTTATTATCAAATTCAGAAGATGAACTGCTGATAAAATTTTTATCCATAAAGTTTTTATCCAATATAAGCTTTTATTGTGAAGGTTCAAAAGCGGAAATAATATTTTTGTGTTGCACCTCCTCAGAACTGTGTTTTCAGCAAAGGGGTCCTGACCTCCCACTAGTTCTTACTTACAAGGTTCCTAACTATCTGTCCTTGATGTAAACAATTGATTGACCAACAATCTTGACGTTGTCGCTTCATCTTCCCTTGCACTTTGTGACATATTTGCGACATTATACGACACGAATAGAGACACTTGCATCCAACCACGTTCCCAGATTGGTTGGTAGCAGACGTTATACAAAGTAATGTTAGCTAGCTATTGCCACATCTTGTATTTTTCAGTGGTTGACTTGTAACGTTAGTAGCTAACTGGTTAGCTAATAATAGCTCATGTCATAACAAGTCTGATCTAAAGTTGCAGTGCTGTTGTATTCAAGGAAAACGTCGGCCATCTAATGACAATGGTGCACATTCTTAGAAGCTAAGAAAAGCACAAACGCGACTGAACTACAGTGACAGGTACAGTATGTTAACGAAAGTAGGTTAACAAGGGGAAGCATTGCATTGTTGCATGGCACTAGCTAACTGGTGTGTTTTAACCATTAGATTGTGGTTAGATTTACACAATTCGATTGTGTATATGATTGGTGTTACTTCTGCAGGAATACTTTGTCAAACTTAAAGTCAGTGCATGTAAAACATCCAAATAATACACTTTGCAATTTAACTAAGTATCCCTCCCCATCCACTCTAGGCATCCGCTCTCTCCCCAGCCATGGCTGGTCTCCCCCACAGAAGGTTGCGTCTGAGGACTGCTCTCAGGTGGCTGAGTCCACTCAGCACTGCCTGACCTCCAGCCGTGGTCAGAACTTTACCCCCAGGCTTTAGCAGCGGCCTGCTCCAGACACCCAGGCCCGGGTCTTGTGGCGTCCGCTGTCGGGAGCTCCATGCTGGGGGAGAGAGACCCACCCCGTCCCCCGCAGCTGCCCCAGAGAGGAGGCCTTTCTCCAGGGTAACTCCAGAGGACCTGGCCTTCTTTAGCAAGATAATACCAGACAGGACCATCACTGACCCAGATATACTGGAGGCCAGTAATGTGGACTGGCTCAAGTCTGTGAGTGAGTGAGTGAGTGAGTGAGTGAGTGAGTGAGTGAGTGAGTGAGTGAGTGAGAGAGAGAAACAAATAGTACAAACAAATATGAAAATGTATGCTCTCATTACTGTAAGTCGCTGTGGATAAGAGTGTCTGCTAAATAACTCAAATGTAGAAAGATAGGTCAGAGGAGGGAGATTGTGCGGGAAAGAGCTTGCTATCTTTGTCTCCTCTGTAGGGTTGTTAGGAACTGTTTATGTACTTGTTATTGTTGTATTGAGTTGATGTGTTGATCTCCTCTCTCTGTCTGTGCAGGTTTCAGTGAGGTTCTGCTGAGGCCCCAGACTACAGAGGAAGTTTCTCAGATCCTTGGGTATTATTCTCCAGTCTTCTAGTGTATGAAGCCAGGTTTCCTCTACTGTTGCAGTGTTACATGACTGGTAGCAGGCAGTGTACCTGTGTTATAATGTTGTGTTGTGTTTCTCCTGTAGGTACTGTAACAGTCGTAACCTGGCAGTGAGTCCTCAGGGTGGTAACACAGGGCTGGTGGGAGGCAGTGTTCCTGTCTATGATGAGATCATCCTCTCTACCGCTCTCATGAACAACGTCCTCAACTTCGACTCTGTCTCCGGTCAGTATCGTCTGTAACTCTAGGGTAACTGTCAGTATTCTTTGGTCAGTTACGCATCAAATTTCCTGTTCAATTCTCAAAGTTTTGCCCTAGTGTTTTACAGTCCAGCTATGCCTGTTGAAATTCAACTAACTATAAAGGACAGCACCAATACTCTGTGTGTGTATTTGTGTGAAGGTGCTAGCAGACGGAAGGGTCCTGGACTGCCTAGCCACCCTGAGGAAGGACAACACAGGATATGACCTCAAACAGCTGTTCATCGGGTCAGAGGGCACGCTGGGGGTCATCACCGCGGTAACCATCCTGTGTCCACGGAAACCTAAAGCCATCAACGTGGGCTTCCTGGGTAGGTGTGACCTGATCTCATGACCCCTCCTGACCTTGTAACTGGTGATCATCTGATGTCACATATGCATCCTCCTTTTGACTTATGTTTTTACACACTCTTACGCAGTCCAATATATGATGCATGTGATGTGTTTCTTCTGTGAGATGATCGTCATGACAATTTATTGTGGATGATATGATCGTGTGTGTGTCCAGGCTGTGAGAGTTTTGAGAAGCTGCTGCAGACCTTCCAGCGGTGTTGAGGCATGCTGGGAGAGATCCTCTCAGCCTTTGAGTTCCTGGACAGAGAGTGTATGAGACCTCTGAACACACACCTCAAACTGGCTAACCCCATCACAGGTACACGCACACACACACACACAGATTTTCTAATGCTTTTGAACTGAACTTTCTAGTAATTGTTAGTTTGACTAAATCTAACTCTGATTGGTTCAAAGCCACTTATCTATTTCCTGCTTCGTTCTGCAGATTGTCCGTTCTACGTCGTCATAGAAACGTCCGGCTCTAACCCCACCCACGATGAGGAGAAGTTGCACCAGTTTCTGGAGGAGGCCATGACATCATCCCAAGTTATCGACGGGACCGTAGCAACGGAGGCCAAAATCAAGGTGACTTTAATTTATGAATATGTTGATATAAAACTGACAAATAGAAGAGAATCATTAAAAATAATGATAAAACATTGGAGGATGCAAGACATGTTGCCTCATTCTGTTTTCTGTGTGTTTTCTGTGTGTATGTGTTCCTGTATGTGTTTCTGTGTGTGTTTAGGCTCTCTGGTCATTGCGCGAGCGGGTAACAGAGGCTTTAACTCATGATGGTTTCACATATAAATACGACATCTCACTTCCTGTAGAACGGATCTACCAGCTGGTCACAGATATGAGAGAACACCTGGGAGACAGGGCCAAGAGTGTGGTGGGATACGGACACGTTGGTAAGACTATCTCTCTCTGTGTGTGTGTGTGTGTGTGTGTGTTTCTTTTTGTTTGTCTAATTTATTTGGAATACTACAATATCTCACATAAGTGTGTGTGACTGTGTGTGTGTGTGTATGCGTGTCTGACTCTGTGTATGTCCTCTCCTCCCACCAGGTGATGGTAACCTCCACCTGAACATCACCTCTCCTACCAAAGACCCCGACCTCCTGGCCTCCATCGAACCCTTTGTCTATGAGTGGACGGCCCGTTTCCAGGGCAGCATCAGCGCAGAGCACTGCCTGGGCCTGAAGAAGAGGAACTATATTTACTACAGTAAAGCCAGCCTGGCTGTCGCTCTGATGGGGAACATTAAAACCATGTTAGACCCCAAAGGCATTCTCAACCCTTATAAGACCCTGCCTGATGACCTGCAATGACCATATTGCTCCTTACATGATTAACTTAATTCACCCTAACACCTGACCTGACCTCAAATCTCATAAGAAACTACCAGATGACCTTTCACCCTTCACGACCATACCCAATGCACTCAACTAACCCTGACCCAAACCCCCCTCCAGACTACAGACTCCTGACCACCTCCACTGCTGACTCCAGGGTTAACAAGAAATGTCTTACTTTTTTTTGCATAAGAAGTGTTTTGTGAATCTGGGCCCAGGTCTCTGGTGGAGTGTTATTGTTGTGTAAAGGTACTGTAAGGCTTGTCTAGGCTAGGATTCAATCTGATCTCACTTTGTCGGCAGTGCACGTTTTAAAGTCAATATTTACGAGTTCACAGAGATCACGTTCACAGTATACCCTGCATAGGTCTGCTCAATCGGAAATGACCTTTAGGTGGTGCATTGTCCAAATCTGCGATCGGATTGAATCCCGGCCCTAGTGAACTACCTCTGATACTCAACTCCAACCTGCACTGATGAGGTCACAGTAGACCTGTCTGATTAGGGAGCTAACCGTGGCCATAGTTCTCTCATTGTACAAGTGTCTGATCAACTTCTAATGTAAGCATAATCTGTATAATCTGTGTAAATTCATTGTAAATAGAGCTGATTATATTTTTTTACGTAATCAGTTTGTTATTTACCACCAGAATTGAAGACAGCAGATGGTGTTTGGTAAGTGCAGATAGTTTTATTACATGTAATAAAAAATGTACAGCAACAAAATAAACTCATTTTGTGAATGAATACGGATTCTCTAAAACTAGATGTACGGTTGGTTCTTTTTCTGTAAATAATTGTGCATGCTCACTTTCCAAAAGGGACTCATAGATGCCCAATTACAAACTGACCCCTAACCCCTACACTATATACTTGTGTAGGTCTGAAAGGATTGGAGTGGTATAAACAATATGGTGGTAGCTCCACCTTGCCCTCTGATGTTTAAAGCTCAGTGGAGTTTTTCTTTTTCGATGTTGTTCTGAGGGGAGAGTAAATGTGATTGGTTGGATGTTGGCAGAGTTTGCAGCTACAGGGGAATGTCAAATAAAGAAAGGCTTGTTTGGTGGTAAAATATGTTTTATTCCACCTTTATTTAAAAGGGCGGCAGGTAGCTTAGTGGTTAGTGTTGGATTAGTAACATATTTTTAAAAATCAGTTAAGAACAAATTCTTGACAATGACGGCCCACACCGGCCAAACCCGGTCTGTTGTGACACATCTAGCACTGAGATGCCGTGCCTTAGACCACTGCGGTAGAGGGTGTGCAAAATTAGTTTCGACACACAAGGTCACTGGTTCGAATCCCAGTGTGGTTTCAGTTCACTAACCCAACATACTTACCCAATCACCATCCCCAAATCTATTGTCATTCTGACGCTGACTGAACAGCTTTATATATATATATATATGTGCGGTAAAAAGACTGGTGCCTCCCCCTAGTGGCGCAATGGACAAGGTACAGGGACCAGAAGGTCGCCTTCTGATCTTGTTGATGCCCTGATGTTCACATCTCAGTGTGGATGTTTTCTAATCCCATTCATATTTCTTGCTTTAACGTAACCAATCACATTTGTTAGCTGCCCTCCGAATAAGGGCTATATTAATTCCCTATTGTGGTAGATCTAAGTTAAATGTAAAGGTAATTTCCGATTGAGCCGAAATATGCAGCATTGCCTTACTTCGGATATGGGAGACGATTCGGCATGCACTGATATTGGTTGAGGGACGAGTGTCGCCGAGGAGTGATGCCATCTGACGTGAGACAATGGCGTTTACCGTGAATACAATCTCCGAGAACTCAGGGACGTTGCCTTTAAATTTCAATCGAGCTAAAACGTGGATCTTCCGCGATACGGATCTAATCCAGCCCCTAGAAATACACCAATCTACCCTTAAAACAAATGTTCTCTCCTGACCTCCTTGAGTAGGTAGAAGTTGTCTGATACAGGGTCTGATATGTCATCCCCGTAGTGGTTAAGGTTAGGATGTGGGTAGTATGGTAATCTGATAATAGATATGTCGTTAGGGGAAACTTCTACCTGGAACCTTAATTGAGCGACACCTGGGCAGCATCAGTACCAGTGTGAAAACAGATCACCTTACAGTTATCGGGGGCTCAACTTTAAAAACCTTGTAACTAGTACAACCCTATGACAAAGACATGTATTTTCCAGACAGCTCCTTACAAATTTAAGGTCAGGATTCAATCTAATCAAAGCAGTTACACATCCGATCCCCATAACGAGCAATGTGTTTTTCAGCTAACCAGGCTACTGCAGATCGGATTTAATCCTGGCCTTGTCCTGTAAAACATTCTCTCAAAAGGAACGAGTCTGTTTCCTATGCATTGGCGATCCTGTCCACTAATCCTGATCAGGTAAGGTCCTGGGGTGAGCAGAATCATAAACTTGCCTGACACTCCTGCAATTCCATTTCCAGGCATAAGTGGTCATTTAGGGCCTATGGATCCCCCCAGAAAAGGAACTCAGCCGGGTCTTGACTTATTATTGAGAGTAAGAATAGAAGAATATACCAGCTGCAATTTAAAAATGTGGTTGTGCAACAGCAGTTTCTCTTATGTCAGTCACTCAATTAACTATGTCAGCTAACAGTGTTTAGATTGGTAGCTAGTCTAGCCAGCTATCTAAACTTGGCCAAATACCGAGGGCACATGCCCAGGGTCCCTGACCTCCAAGGGGGCCCCATTGATTTTGTTAAGTCATTCTCACTCATATCACATTAACATGACATGTCATTTCAATGTGTAGAATTACAGGAAATTAGCTTTAGAACTGCAAAAATATCTCCACCCCATGGCAAAATGTGTCAAATGTGTTAATGTTTTTTCTCTGCCCCAAAACTTCTGAGGTTCAATGCAGCCATTTTTATGTCAATATCAAATACTTTCTGGGTAACATTTAAGGCATACTATGGGATTTTTGCAATGAGACCCCTTTTGTGTGTCATTTAGCAGACACTTATCCAGAGCGACTTACAGTAGTGAGTGCATACAATTTCATACCTTTTCTACTTCCCCATAGTCAGGTGAACTCGTGGATACTAGCACATGCTAGTAGATACAACTGACTTCATACGGGATGCAGAGACATACAAATGGTATCCAGTTCATCTAACTCTGGGGAAAGAGATAAAGGGCTTCATTGCTAAAATACGGAAGTAGACCTTTAAGTACCTGTGATTATTTTAGACAATTTTAATTGAAAACAAACAAAAATAGTTTCCTAGTAATTTCCAAGGCAAAAAACTTTACTAGCACTGTCTGGGAGTGGACAACTAAAAATGTTATTGGCAGAGAGGTTTGGAACTCTTTCTTATTGGTCTATTAACTAATTTACCACCTGGTGATGTCACCATGGAAGGACGAAACTTCCTTCCATCAAAACAGGGCAAAATTCCAAACAGCTACTACACTAAAAGGGCATTATCATCATGTTCACAGTATTATTCCAACCTCATACTGTGGAAATATATAGAACACAGGAAAATCACGTAAAAAAAAAAACTCTCTGCCGTAAAGAGGGGGCCCACTAAAATGTTTTGTCGCGAGGTGGGGGGCCCCACAACCAAATCTGGCTTAGGGCCTCAAAGGCTAGAGCCGGCCCTGCACTCTGGGTAGGCAGAGTTTATAGCTCTTGAAACCAGTCAATTGGCCCCAAGTTGAAAACTCTGCCAACATGGCGCGGGTGTGAGCTAAATCAAGAGCACGGTGGAATTCTACAAAGCATACAACAGTGAATCAGTATGTGGTTCCTATATTTATAACTGTAATGCATTCACAGCTCACAATTCAAAGCATGTGGAGGCATGTCTCCTGACTTCCTTTGTAAATACACAATGTCTTACTAGCCAAAAAAACTGCATTTACATGGGTACATAAAGTTTCCTTGTAATGTAATCAGTTTTCCTTTACCAAGACCAACTCCCGAACTCCTAGTCATAACATTACAAATCATCATAGTCCCACCCTACACATAAAGCACACTACATAAATATTTTACTATAGAGTTCACAACCACAGCATTCATTTGATCCTATTGGCTCTGTTCCTGTGTAACTGAACTCAATATTGTGTGTGTGTTCGTTCATGCGTGTACCTACATTGGAATACACATCTGATTGTCTGAGTAGAGCAACATAATATGATTGGCTGAACATTGAAACGACAAATGGGCAGAAGTGCGTGTGTGTGTAGAGGGTCTGAGCCCCAGCCTTGACCCCTGCAGCGTGCACAGGCCTTTAAAGCAGGGTAAGGCTACGGTAACACCATCTCACACTGAGTGACCAGCTAGTTCAGTTCAGCATTCAGCCAATAAGGAAAACAACATTCATGTTCAGTAGCAGCAGCTGTGTCCATCTGATCTGGCATCTCTACTTCCCTGCCTTCTTTCTATCGCTCCTCTGGCAGTCGTCCTCCTTTCCTCTCCTCACGACTTCTTTCCTTTCTCCAGGGAGCTATGGATCTTGTTCAGGGTCTTTTTGATGCGCAGGGCTGTGAGGCGAGCCGAGGGGTTCTGGTACCAACACTCCTTCATCAGTTTCACCAGGGCAGACAGGGTCTAGAGAGAGAGAGAGGGTGGGAGATAGAGAGAGAGAGAGAGAGGAACAGAGAAAGAGGAGAGGGGGAGAGATGGAGAGAGTCATTGTAAGTTGATATACAAGAAGACAGGGTTTGAAACACAGAAACCTGAGAACAGATTACCTTAATTTAGTGTTACCGTTAAGGTCATGGTACCAGTGTGTGTGGTCATTTAACGGTCATGTAGTGGTCATACTCACAGGGTCGGAAAACCAGCGGTTGGGGATGAACGGTCGTTGTTGTTCCACACACACGACCTTCCTCATGTCCTCAAAGCTGGGGTCGTTAGGCACCTGGTCATAGAACGGAGGCTTGTACTCCTCCACAATACCTGATCACAGGGGTAAGAGGAAATCTAGTGTTAGGGTCAAGGGTTGCATGGGCTAGGTGAAGGAAAGGGGACAAGGAGAGGAAGCCACTTGACGCCAGAGGTTCCTGAACTATTTAGGGTAATAAAAACATTATTAGTCGTCACCGTTGCTGTAGGTTCTACTAGCGATCTCCCACAGCACCAGACCGAAGGCCCAGATGTCCACTCTCTTATAGGCATCAAAACAGTCTGTCTGGATGGACTCATCCAACACCTCAGGAGCCATGTAGCGCTTGGTGCCCACCTTGGGGTTGTTTCCTACATCCAGCTGGTTGTCTGACTGGGAGTGGGTTACTGCCAGGCCTGTAGGGAATAGGGAGAGAGGAGAGAAACTGGTCAGTACTGGCACAAAATGGCTACTCTGTGTGACTGAGTGCCCTGTTTGTTTTCTTATATGGCTCTGCATCTATCAATCTCTGACATTTCTTTCACACTGGATTTAAGTACCGAAGCTAATTAGGATCATGTAAAGACAGACAGACAGACACACACACAGTACTGACCCAGATCAGCTATGCAACAGCGTAGCTCCTTGGTCACCAGTATATTCTTGCTCTTCAGGTCTCGGTGAGCGATGGCCGGCTTCCCCTCAGTGCCGAAGATCTCCGTGTGCAGGTGCACCAAACCGCACGCCACCGACGTCGCCATCGCTAGGCCCTCCCCCGTCTCCACGGGAACCCTCTGGAGGTAGTCGTAGAGCGAGCCGTTGTCATGGTAATGTGTGATAAGCCAGAGCTGGGTGCTGGAGTTCCGAGACGTCATATCTGATGCCATGAAGCCTGGAAGGAAACGGAGAGGTCAAATATCTTAACTAATAACTATTATTTTAATATTACCATCAGGGTGCTGCTAAGTACGGCGGGAGATTTTTTGAACACCTGTAATGGTCTTCCAGGGCATTTGGAAAGTATTCAGAACCATTGACCTTTTCCACATTTTGTTACGTTACAGCCTGATTCTAAATTGGATGAAACTATTTTTCCCCCCTCAATCTGCCCACAACAACCTGTTTTCGCTTTGTCATTATGGGGTAAGACATTTGTACAAATGTATTAATAAAGATAATTATATACAGACGTATTCAGACCCTTTGCTATGAGACTCGAAATGGAGTTGAAGTACATCCTGTTTCCATTGATCATCCTTGAGATGTTTCTACAACTTTATTGGAGTCCACCTGTGGTAAATTCAATTGACTGGACATTATTTGGAAAGGCACACACATGTCTGTCTATATAAGGTCCCATAGTTGACAGTGCATGTCAGAGCAAAAACTAAGCCATGAGGTTGAAGGAATTGTCTGTAGAGCTCTGAGACAGGATTGTGTCGAGGCACAGAAAGAAAAAAAAAAATCTCTGCAGTGGCTTCCATCATTCTTAAATGGAATAAGTTTGTAACCACCAAGACTGAAGGGCCTTGGTCAGGGAGGTGACCAAGAACCCGATGGTCACCCAGACAGAGCTCCAGAGTTCCTCTGTGGAAATGGGAGAATCTTCCAGAAGGTCAACCATTTCTGCAGCACTTCACCAATCAGGCCTTTTATGGTAGAGTGGCCAGATGGAAGCCACTCCTCAGTGAAAGGCACATGACAGCCCACTTGGAGTTTGCCAAAAGGCACCTAAAGGACTCTGACCATGAGAAACAAGATAATATGGTCTGATGAAACCAAGATTGAACTCTTTGACCTGAATGCCAAGCGTCACGTCTGGAGGAAACCTGGCACCATCCTTACGGTGAAGCATGGTGGTGGCAGCATCATGCTGTGGGGATGTTTTTCAGTGGCGGAGACTAGTCAGGATTGAGGGAAAGATGAACGGAGCAAAGTACAGTGATCCTTGATGAAAACCTGCTCAGGACCTTAGACTGGGGGGGCGAAGGTTCACCTTCCAACAGGACAACGACCCCAAGCAGACAGCCAAGACGACACAGGAATGGCTTCGGAAAACAAGTCTCTGAATGTCCTTGAATGGCCCAGCCAGAGCCCAGACTTGAACCTGATCTAACATCTCTGGAGAGACCTGAAAATAGCTGTGCAGCGACGCTCCCCATCCAACCTAACAGAGCTTGAGAGGATCTGCAGAGAAGAATGTGAGAAACTCCCTAAATACAGGTGTGCCAAGCTTGTAGAATCATACCCAAGAAGACTCGAGGCTGTAATCGCTGCCAAAGGTGCACCAACAAAATACTGAGTAAAGGGCCTGAAAACTTATATAAACGTGATATTTCATTTTTTTTTTGCGCAAACATTTCAACAAACCCGTTTTTGCTTCGTCATTATGGGGTATTGTGTGTAGATTGAGGGGGAAACAACGATTTGATCCATTTTAGAATTAGGCTGTAAAGTAACAATGTTGAAAAGGTCAAGGGGTCTGAATACTTTCCGAAGGCACTGTATATGATAACACCACCGCTCTTACATTATTTGAGGAGAACCTTGACCATTATTAAACATTATTTGAACATTACCATTTCATATCATAACATTGTTCAATATGCTGTTGTGTGCTTGTGTCCAATATAGCGTGTGGGAGCTGGATGGACTCCTACTCACCCAGTATGTTCTCGTGTCTCAGTAGCACTGTGTTGTAGATCTCAGTCTCTCTGAACCACGACTTCTCGTCTCGGGAAGAGAAGATTTTCACAGCCACGTTCTCCCCCTGCCACTGACCCCTCCAGACCTCTCCATAACGCCCCTTACCTAAAGACATGGGGAGAGAGACCTCATTTGTTACAACACCCCTGTTTACATTTCTATTATATGTGTTCGTCTGTTATATGTGTTGTGATTCTACGTATCTACACACTCTAGCAGGCTGATCTAACTGTTGCCTTTCTACGTACCTACACACTCCTTCAGGCTGAACTAATTGTTGCGTTTCTACGTACCTACACACTCCAGCAGGCTGATCAAACTGTTGCCTTTCTACGTACCTACACACTCCTTCAGGCTGAACTAATTGTTGCGTTTCTACGTACCTACACACTCCAGCAGGCTGATCTGTCTGGCCACAGTTCTCTGGACCAGGAAGGGCAGGCCTGAACCACTGCCTGACGTACAGGAGTGGTCCAACAGCTCCTATAGAGAGAAGTGGGGGAGACAGAGGTCATCAGGGTTCTCTCTATAAAATACACGCAAACAAACTCATACAGGTCTTTTCTTCTTACAGCCAGAGTGCTGTCCCCAACATTAGAGGTGATGAGTCCGTCAATCGCATCCTGTTCTGGGTCAAACTCCTGTAGTCGCTGTAGCCTGCCGTGGTGCAGCCTCCTGCAGCCCAACACAGATAGGACTGACAGGAGGGTTAGGATCACTACTGGACCCAATACAAACAGGGCCAGAGTCTCCACACGATACCTCACAGGCTCTTCTTCGGGAGCTGGAGGGAGAGAAAGGTGGAAGAGAGAGAGAGAAAACGTTACATCACTATAACTGGACCCAGCATGCCATGAAATAAGCCAAAGTCTTTGCTTTTCTTAAAGTAGTTCAAGGGGTGCATTCCCCACCTGTAGTGAGGAGGGGCAGTAGTGAGCTGGCGGTAGTATTGCGGTTGCACATGAAGCTGGAGCAGCAGAGCAGGGCATGGCTGAGGGAGGAGGCCGTAGAACAGATCAAACGGGTCTTCTCTGATCCCTGCAGGCAGCCCCGTGTTACTACGGCCCCATGGCTACTGACCGCCACCGACGAGTAGCACTGAGAGCCCTCGCACTGGGGGGAGTTGAGGCAGCCGCTGCCCTCACACACGCACAGCAACTGGCCATCTAATAGAGAGAGAGAAGAAGGGGAGACAGTTAACACACATGCAAAACAAATGGCCATATGAGAGAGAGCGGTAGATATACTTTACGTCTACCTTCAGCCAATGTCTGCAGGGTCTGTAGCAGCAGGAACAGAAAGACACAACGACCCATTTGGTTCACTGCACTGTAGGGGAGAGGGAGACGGTCAGCTCTCAGAACAGGGCTGGTCAGTCATTTTATTTCCTCTCTTTAAGGGACACAATGTCTTTTGTCTCAATTGATCGATCCTCTGCAGCGTGTGTGAGTGAATTAAACTGGGCTGCAACTCGCAATGGTGACAGGGAAAAATACACAGCCACACTATGTTGTTGTCTTAGGTCTCTTTTGGTAGTGTTGTGGTGTCTCTCTTGTCGTGATGTATGTTTGGCCCTATATTTTTATTCCCAGCCCCCGTCCCCGCAGGAGGCCTTTTGTCTTTTGTTAGGCCGTCATTGTAAATAAGAATTTGTTCTTTAACTGACTTGCCTAGTTAAATAAAACATTTTAAAAAATGTACAAATAGCAGAATATAAAGGGCAGAATGTAAGACCAACATCAGAGCATGGACTGGGTCAATTTAATTTCTATTTAGAGAGGAATTGAAATTGCTACTCACTCTCTGAATAGACTGAATTGCATTAGAACTGACCCAAACCCTGGTCAGATATGGGCTTACTAATAGCAGATCTTACTTGTAGCGGTCCAGTTGGGATGCTAGTCTGGCCTCTACAAATCTCCGGAAGGGACAGGAGAGAAGTGCAAACAGTAGCAGGATTCAGTTAGAAACATTCTCATATCAGGTAGCCATCATACATGCATTACTGCTTATTTTATAGCCGAGTTTCTCAACTGCACAATGTACAGTCGTGGCCAAAAGTTGAGAATGACACAAATATTACATTTTCAAAGTCTGCTGCCTCAGCTTGTATGATGGCAATTTGCATATACTCCAGAATGTTATGAAGAGTGATCAGATGAATTGCAAAGTACCTTTTTGCCATGCGAATGAACTGAATCCCCCAAAAAACCAGCTGACATGTCAGTGATTCTCTCGTTAACACAGGTGTCAGTGTTGATGAGGACAAGGTTGAGGATCATTCTGTCATGCTGATTGAGTTCGAATAACAGACTGGAAGCTTCAAAAGGACGGTGGTGCTTGGAATCATTGTTCTTCTTCTGTCATCCCATAGTTACCTGCAAGGAAACACGTGCCGTCATCATTGCTTTGCACAAAAAGGGCTTCACAGGCAAGGATATTGCTGCCAGTAAGATTCCACCTAAATCAACCATTTATCGGATCATCAAGAACTTCAAGGAGAGCGGTTCAATTGTTGTGAAGAAGGCTTCAGGGCACCCAAGAAAATCCAGCAAGCGCCAGGACCATCTCCTAAAGTTTATTCAGCTGCGGGATCGTGGCACCACCAGTACAGATCTTGCTCAGGAATGGCAACAGGCAGGTGTGAGTGCATCTGCACGCACAGTGAGGCGAAGACTTTTGGAGGATGGTCTGGTGTCAAGAAGGGCCACTTCTCTCCAGGAAAACCATCAGGGACAGACTGATATTCTGCAAAGGGTACATGGATTAGACTGCTGAGGACTGATGAATACCCTTTCCAATTGTTTGGGGCATTCGGGAAAAAAGCTTGTCCGGAGAAGACAAGGTGAGCGCTAGCATCAGTCCTGTGTCATGCCAACAGTAAAGCATCCTGAGACCATTCATGTGTGGGGTTGCTTCTCAGCCAAGGGAGTGGGCTCACTCACAATTTTGCCTAAGTACACAGCCATGAATAAAAAATGGTACTAATACATGCTCAGAAAGCAACTTCCCCCAACCATCCAGGAACAGCTTGATGACGAACAATGCATTTTCCAGCACAATGGGGCACCTTACCATTAGGCAAAAGTGATAACTAAGTGGCTCGGGGAACAAAACATTGATATTTTTGGTCCATGGCCAGGAAACTCCCCAGACCTTAATCCCATTGAGAACTTGTGGTCAATCCTCAAGAGGCGGATGGACAAACAAAACCCCACAAATTCTGACAAACTCCAAGCATTGATTATGCAAGAATGGGCTGCCATCAGTCAGGATGTGGCCCAGAAGTTAATTGATATGCCAGGGCATGCCAGGGCGGATTGCAGAGGTCTTGAAAAAGAAGGGTCAACACTGCAAATATTGACTCTTTGCATCATCTTCATGTAATTGTCAATAAAAGCCTTTGACACTTATGAAATGCTTGTAATTATACTTCAGTATTCCATAGTAACATCTGACAAAAATATCTAAAGACACTGAAGCAGCAACCTTTGTGGAAATTAAAAATTAATATTTGTGTCATTCTCAACACTTTTGGCCATGACTGTACAACACATTCATGATGTGATGTATATCAGTCTAGGAAGTACAAAACCAACACTGTAGTAAAGTTACTGGTTTGACTCTTTCAGTCGACCATAAAACACATATAGCTAGTTAGACAATAACGTTAGCAACATAGTGAAAATGTTCTAGATAGCTAGTTGGCTAGACATGATTTGTGTCATGCCCTGGAAGGTTTAGCGAAAGCTAACTGGCTAGCAATCAGTCTCCACACGTCTGTTCTCCTCAGCCATCTAGCTAGCTACTGTTCGCTAACGCAGGCAGACAACTTGGCTAGCCAACTGGCTATACCATGGCATTGTTGAATACTCCTTTCTGATTGGCTTGAAGGGCATTCTAGTGCGTGCATTATGTAAGGGATAATCAACGAGTTCTATGGAAAATATTGAACGGTGAAGGTGTGTTCCACAACGCGCTAGAGGAGTGAACTGACCTTCCACAGAGTTGCATTCTTTTTTAGAGAATGTATAGAGCCCCGAGTTCATTATCTCTTTCATAACATGGCTATAATTTAACACATTTGCTGCTATAAATGTGTTCGACATCCAGTAGCTAGCTAGTTTACTAGCTAGTTTACTAGATAGCTACAGTAGTTGACTTGGTAACCAGACTTGCTAGTTTAGCTAACCAAACCATTAGTCCTGGCTTGCTATTTTGAAAATCTAATTCAGCAATGACAATAATGTTTTCAATTAAACTTTTGCTTTCAAAAGCAGCTCGAACATCTAAGAATAAACTAAAAGCCATCGAATTCTACCATGCTGCTTTACTGTGCGTTATTTAAAGCAATAAGGTCTGAGGGGTTGTGGTATATGTCCAATATACCACGGCCAAGGGCTGTTCTTACGCACGACACAACGCAGAGTGCCTGGATACAGCCCTTAGCCGCTGTATATTGAGTATATACAACAAACCCCCAAGGTGTCTTATTGCTATAATAAACTGGTTAACGCAATTAGAGCAGTAAAAATAATTTGTCATACCCGTGGTATACGGTCTGATATACCACGGCTGTCAGCCAATCAGTGTTCAGAGCTCAAACCACCCAGTTTATAAAGGGCATTATAACCTGGGTGGTTTGAGCCCTGAATGCTGATTGGCTGACAGTCTGATATACCACGGCTATGTACCACGGGTATGACCAAATATTTATTTTTACTGCTCTAATTACGTTGTTAACCAGTTTATAATAGCATGAAGGCGGAGGTTTATGGCCAATATTCCACGGCTAAGAACAGCCCTTAGCAGTGGTATATTGGCCATATACCACACACCCTCAAGCCATATTGCTAAATTTTACCATGGCATTGTTGAATACTCTTGAAGCTCATTCTAGAGCGTGCATTATTTCAACTGGATGTTTAACACATTCCTTGCGGCAAACTTGTTCAATTATAACCATGGTATGAAAGGGATAATCAACTCGGGGCTCAATGAGTTCTCTGGAAAATAATGCAACTCCATGGAAGGTTAGTTCCACACCTCCCACGTCGTTCATTATTGAAATTGAGCCCAGGTGCATCCTGTTTCCATTGATCATTCTTCTTCGAGATGCTTCTACAACTTAATTGGAGTTAAATTAAACTGATTGGACAGGAGTTGGAAAGGCACACCAGTCTATATAAGGTCCCACAGTTGACAGAGCAAAAACCAAGCCATGAGAAGGAATTGTCTGTAGAGTTCCAAGACACAGATCTGGGGAAGGGTATCAAAACATTTCTGCAGCATTGAAGGTCCCAAGAACACAGTGGCCACCATCATTCTTAAATGGAAGAAGTTTGGAACCACCAATACTCTTCATAGAGCTGGCCATACTGAGCAATCGGGGTAGAAGGGCCTTGGTCAGGGAGGTGACCAAGAACCCGATGGTCACTCTGACAGAGCTCCAGAGTTCCTCTGTGGAGATAGGAGAACATTCCAGAAGGTCAACCATCTCTGCAGCACTTCACCAATCAGGCCTTTATGGTAGAGATGGAAGCCACTCCTCAGTAAAAAGGCACATGACAGCCCGCTTGGAGTTTGCCAAAAGGCACCTAATGGGAAATAAGATTATCTTGTCTGATGAAACCATAATGTAACTCTTTGGCCTGAATGCCAAGCATCACAGCTGGAGGAAATCTGGCACCATCCCTACGGTGAAGAATGGTGGTGGCGCTTGGTAGTGGCAGCATCATACTGTGGGGATGTTTTTCAGCAGATCGAGGGAAAGCTGAACATAGCAAAGTACAGAGATACTTAATGAAAACTTGCTCAGAACCTCAGACTGGGGAAACGGTTCACCAAGACAACGCAGGAGTGGCTTCGGGACAAGTCTCTGAATATCCTTGAGCGGCCAAGCCAGAGCCTGGACTTGAACCCTATCTAACATCTCTGGAGAGACCTGAAAATAGCTGTGAGGCGACCCTCCCCATCCAACCTGACAGAGCTTGAGAGGATCAGCAGAGAAGAATGTGAGAAACTCCCGAAATACAGGTGTGCCAGGCTTGTAGCGTCATACCTAAGACTCGAGTCTGTAATCACTGCCAAAGGTGCTTCTACAAAGTACTGAGTAAAGGGTCTGAATACTTATGTAAATGTGATAGTTCAGTATGTATTATCTATACATTTGCAAAAATCTAAAATCCAGTTTTTCCTTTGGCTTCGTCATTATTGAGTATTGTGTGTAGATTGAGGGGGAGGTACAATTTAATCAATTTTGAATGAGGTTGTAACGTAACAAAATGTGGAAAAAGTATACTTTCTGAATGCACTGTATTATTGTATTAACTTCTAGTTAGCCAACGTTTATTAGTTTGCAATTCACTAAAAGCTGTTGTAAATTTTAGCTACGCTAACATTGAACCAGTTTACTTGTTCTAGCTCAGCTTCGTTAGCATGCCCTTAGCTGGCTAGTAGCAGCTAGCTCCCCAAAAGCTTGCGAAATGGTGCTTACCTGGGCTTAATTAACTGATTAAGGTAGTGCTACTCCAAATTAGCGTGCTAGTTAATTCAGTTGCTTTTACTGTAAAAAGGCTGAACGAATCGACCACCACCCACAGGCTTCTTGTTGGGTCGTGCAGTCCTAGCGCAACAACATGACGTCACAACGTTCCCATTATAATGCATTGTGGGTACCCCAGTCCGCCAAACCATTTTGGGGTTCTCCCCGGTACAAAGTTATTTTTGCTTAGGTGATTTTGTACCCAAATCTCATTGAAGCATTTACAATGAGTCTGTCTGATGTAGCACAAGTCTACAGGAGGCAGACAGCCAGGTAGCTAGACAGGTGAAGGCAGGTTCACTTATGTGATCTTTTTTTTTTCATTGCCTTGAACTCATTCTTTCTCAGCTTTCGTGGTCCCTTGACCTCGTCCTTCCCCTTCTGTGTTTACAGAAGGCAGATATGAAACACTCTGGATCAGTGGAGAAGCAGTATTGCGTAACCTTCCCTTTTGCCTGGAATGCTTGAACCTTCGCCATAATGCTTAGATCCAGCCTACATGGATGAGATCTGACAATGGTCAATCACACCTATCATAAACTCTGGGATGAAGTTCCCCCTAGGTACAGATCTAGGATCAGCGTTCCCTCCCCGATCATAATCGTTAGTTGGAATAATGCAAAACTCACCCAAGAACATATTTTAAGGGCAACACCCTACTCCCATATCACAAGTCTAGGGGTGTTAACCTCTGTCCAACGGCTAAACTCCAAACCTGACCTCCCCTCATCGCCTACGACTGCAATGTACTACCCTCCCTTCCCAAAATATGCACCCATTCACTCCCTGTCTGCTCTACACTACAGCTGCAGCAATTGTTCTAGAAGTGCTCTGATAGATTCTGATTATATTACAAGTGTGTGTTTTTTTACCACATAGTTCTGTACCTATTGACAAACAAACTGTACTGAGACATGAGATCACTGCAGTTGCAGACTTCTCACAGTCTCCTGCAACATCGATTGAACTGAACTGCTACATGTTGAATCTTATCTGATCAAATGTTTGTTTTTTTATCGGAACGTCCTTATGGCTTTAGTAATTTTCCATTGAGTATGACGTGTCTCTTGTACACGTACTGCTTAACTGAGCTGTGTGTATATAAGTCTGAGCCTCATAAAGTGCATCATATATGAAGAGGTATCGTTTCAGAAGGAGGGGTGCTGTAGGTCTGCTTGTGTTGCTGTTCTGTCTGTCTGGGACATGGACTCAGGAGGAGAGTGGAGGGGTCAGAGAGAGTGACATCACTCAAAAGGGTCACAGTGCAGGGAGAGAGGGCCAAAGGACTTGCGCTTCAGAGACAACCAACGAACAGATGACCACCTCACCTGACATATGGATGGAGCTGAGAGACAGTGCACAACCTGGGAACCATTGTAGTGGAGCAGAGCGAGAAGCTGAGGAACATGGAGGTTAGAGCGACAGCCAGTGAGCCAAAGGAGCAGAGAAACAGTGACCGATCTTAGGGTGGAGCTGATGCTCACCAAGAATAAAGTGGAGAAAGAGAATGCAGGTCATTTAAGCTTATTATTTCTTGCTTTACAGTCAAGCGTCAACTAAAGTTACATTTGATTGTCAGTGAGAGTGGAAATAATGAACATTTAACATTCTGGCTGGACATTTATTTCAGTTTAGATTGTAAGGCACTTATGTACTTAGGCCTTATTACGCCAAGAGGCACATAAGGCCTCAACGATGTCCCACCATATTTCCTGTCCCGGGATTTTTCAGACCCCTCTTTCCACAAGCAAAGTCAACATGAACTGTTTCATATTTCTATCATTCTAGATCTGACAGCTGGATTGAGTGGCAGTAAGATATCACCCATTGGGGACAGAGAGACAGCCAGTGAGGCTGAGAATGCAGGTAATAAGTGAGAGTGATTTACTGGTTGTTTAAAAAGGGACAGTTCACCTAAATGACAGAAATACTTGAAATGTACTTGTAATAATTCTATGGAATATGTGGTGTCTTGCAGGTATGTTTACATAATGTATATTATACATGCTACTGTACTTAACCTTACTGTTCATAGGAAGTGCATTATACATAAGAGTAGTCATGACTTTTTAATGATTGTTCAGCCCTGGAGACCAGACTGAGTGCTAGTGAGAGCCAGGTGGAGGAGCTAAAGAGAACAACTGCAGGTAAAACAGATGATTGCCTTGATAGGATTACTATTGCAACAACACATCATCAGTAGGGTAAAACTAACCTGTCCCACGACGGTCTAAACCCAGCTCACGTTCCCTATTAGTGGGTGAACAATCCAACGCTTGGTGAATTCTGCTTCACAATGATAGGAAGAGCCGACATCGAAGGATCTCAAACATACCCACGTCTAGCAAAACATTAGCTTGTCACTCTGAGAGCCACAGTTGCGTCTTCGATCTTAGGGTGACGTCACAGTTCAGTTTAAACTCTACAACACACACACACAATTGAAAATGTAACAGTTGATTCGCCTGCTTCGTTCAGTTTTGAATCTATCCAAACGCCACAAAGCTTCTCCACTCTCGCCCAGTTTGGCTGTATTCAGCTCCCCCCTACTCCCAGATAGTTCACATCTGCCACAGTAGAAGAGTTCTGTCATGTGGTGACATCCCTGAGATCTCACTCAAAGCTCCAACCATTATCATTATGCTGTTTCACTCCTAACACTGATTCATACATAGACGCTTATTAACGTTTAATCTTTTACCAGAGGGCGTAACGCAGCTTTCACTGCGGACTTGAGAATACTAGAAGTACAGTATGTTATCTTTCCTGTGTTCGCAGACAGGCCAAAGGTGGCCTTCTATGCTGGATTAACTGATTCAGGAACTGTTGGACCCTTTGTTGCTGAAACCAGACTGGTATACACTAAAATCTTCGCAAGGTCTTCAACCCAGCTACAGGTAGTCTACTTTCACTGATCTCTGGCCTGATTTCAAACCAACACTGTCCCTTTTTGAACGCCCCTTGAAAATGTGATGTGTATTTGTCGCTCTTTAGTCTTGCGTGGTCATCCTTCCAAATCCTCCTTCATAGGCCTGGGCATCTGAGGCCAGTCGCTCTTATGGCCGTTAGTCTAGGAGGTTAAGTAACCTGGTACTTACTGTCGCTACAAAGTTATAACTTTTCTTGTTTAGCTAACGGGCGTCAATGGCATTCTGTTGATTTGTGTGATTTTGTTTTTTGTTGCATGCCAAAAGAGAACATGCGAAACAGAAAGTGTTGATTCCTCTTTACTCTCCTCTGATACAGGTGTCTTCACAGGACCAGTGAGAGGACTCTACTACATTAGCTTCACTGCCATGAGTGTCCAGACCTCGTTTTACTTTTATGCATGCATGTATAAGAATGGACAGAAAATCATGTATAGTCAGGGATATAATGCTGTCTGGGGAATGGATTCAGGAGGAGAGTGGAGGGTGTTCTGTCTGTCTGGGGAATGGACTCATGAGGAGAGTGGAGGGTGTTCTGTCTGGGGAATTGACTCAAGAGGAGAGTGGAGGGTGTTCTGTCTGTCTGGGGAATGGACTCATGAGGAGAGTGGAGGGTGTTCTGTCTGTCTGGGGAATGGACTCAGGAGGAGAGTGGAGGGTGTTCTGTCTGTCTGGGGAATGGACTCAGGAGGAGAGTGGAGGGTGTTCTGTCTGTCTGGGGAATGGACTCAGAAGGAGAGTGGAGGGTGTTCTGTCTGTCTGGGGAATGGACTCAAGAGGAGAGTGGAGGGTGTTCTGTCTGTCTGGGGAATGGACTCAAGAGGAGAGTGGAGGGTGTTCTGTCTGTCTGGGGAATGGACTCATGAGGAGAGTGGAGGGGGCAGAGAGAATGACATCACTCAACGGACAGGGGAACAGAATATGGTGAGTGAATTTCAGATAGAGACCCAAAGAACTGAAGCTACAGGCACGACAGGCAAACGCACGACCACACCACCTGATGTCTGGGCTGAGCTGAGAGCGCTGAGAGACATGGTGGTTGAACAGAGAGTGGAGCTGTGGAATTTGGGGGCCAGACTGCAAGCCAGTGAAAGTGAGAATGCAGGTTGTGCAGAAAAGCTTATTCTTGAATTAGCGGGAGAATCAGTATGATTATTAAAGTTGCATTGGATTGACTGCCAGTGAGAGTGAACATGCTAATATGATCATGTGTATCAGTTCACGTTCTACAGTGGATTGGTCATTTAATGTGTCTCTCAGTTTTAACTGTGAGGTAAGCAGTGTTTCTGCTGATATCATTCTAGTGCCAGTGAGAGGGAGGTGGAGGAGCTAAATACCAAGAATACTGGCAATGTATTTTATTTAATATGACAGAACATGCCTTTATAGAAAGCAATGAAATACACGTTGAGTACAAATGTAAAGAAAGATGCTGTATGCAGATTTTAGTTTAAATAAAAATCGGTATTTTTTTGGCCCCCACAAATTGGAATAGTGTATATTGTTCCTCGTTGTATCATAGAATGAAAAGGAAGGGCAAGGAGGAGGAGGTAAAGAGAGGTGAAACCTTGTCTGAAAACTTCACTTGTTCCCATGTTGTTCAATTATGGTATTGGAGAATTTCTCTTCACTCTCAAAAAACACCTCATTAGAAACTAAGTAGGTTAATAAGTAAAGATCTTTTCTAAATCGGAATTTCTACGTGTTTTCAGTGAATTGTCCCAAATAAGTATACTTTCTCTCCTGTGTTCACAAGACGGACCGAAGGTGGCCTTCTATGCGGCTTTGACTGATTCAGGAGCAGTAGGACCCTTCAGTTCTGAAACCAATCTGATCTACATCAAAGTCTTCACCAATATAGGCAATGCCTTACCGCCAACATACAGGTAGCCAACTGTTACTAAACATACTGCCCAATATCAAACCGATCCCTGGCCTCAACCACTAGGCCCTTTATAGAGGCTTTGACATTAGACTGTTGATCAATATGGACTGTCTATTTTCCTTGTATATGTCCATGTTTGCATTAGGGCCGCTTCCCTCCATTAAGCTCAACTGCAGCTTTGACTGACATTTTCCTCATCTTAGCTCATCCCCACTAGCTATAACCAAAAGATCTTGTGGCCACAATTTAAAAGGTTGTTCCCTTCTTGCCCTGTGCTTCAGGTGCCTTCACAGCACCGGGGAGAGGAGTCTACTACTTCAGCTACACTGCCTCTGATCATCGAAATAACTTTTTTTAATTACATTTTTTCAGTCGGATAAACACTCCAAACAGCCTACCCGACCGCTCTGAGGCGCCCGCATGGTCCTAAAGCACACCGTTGCCTCGTTTTGTATCACATTCCAATGATAAAACTTGGGGGGACAAAAATGCAATTTCAGACTGTGCCGTCCCCAGTGAAAGTTGCACCCCTGAATGCAATAGTTAAAGCGGTTTGGGTAGCAAACACATCATTTTATGGTACTGTTGTTTCTACTGGCCTATTCCAAGATTTTAAATCTCTTAAATCAAGGTAGAGCTAGACATTATGTACGTGTGTCTGTGCCTGTATGTGTACCTGCCTGCTTGTGAGCTGAGACCCAGAGAGAGCGGTAGAGGTATCAGATAGCCAATACGTTTTCCTTGACTGGCTACTGTACACCTGAACAATACACAGCCTGTTATGGCGGCTAGGCTACATCTTTAATCTCAGCCCAGGCAGAGCGGGACCCAGGGAGTATCCACTCTCCCTGGCAAAGCCTCCCACCAGACTTCCACACAGAGACACTCTGTCTGCATCACTCTTTTAATTAGAGAGATTGCTGGGCTATGCCAGGTGTACTGGAGTGGGTACGCCAAGCTAAGTAGCCAACCTGCCTACCCTTCCCCCCCTATCCCCATCCTCTACTACTCTCCCTTTCCTCTCCCTCCTCTCTCTCTTTTCCCTCGCCCTCTCCATCAACTCCCATTCCTTCCTCTACCTCTCCTCCATCTCTTCACCTTCTCTTCTCCCTGCCCTCTCTCTCTCTCTCTCTCTCTCTCCATCAACTCCCCTCCTCTACATCTCTCTATCCTCTCTTTCCCTTCCTCTCCCCTCCCCATCTCTTCCCCCATCTCCTTCCATCTCTCTCTCCCCTCCTCTCACTTTCTAAAGCTAACGGGATAGCTGTCTAACGTTTCTCTTTCAATTATCAGGAGATTATCTACCAGGGGTTAGAATTTTTGGAATGGAGGAGAATAATGAAATGTTTTCTTCTTACCTGACCCCCTCCCCCCTTCCCCCACCCCTCTCTCCGCTTGAGGGTTCCTCAGGACAAGGGTATAAGAGGGGGTCGATGTGAAAGCATTTTTTTCCCATAAAACCTCAGGTTACTGGTTTCTCCACTGTAGCATTCAGTTGGAGTGTGTCTCGTGTGAGAGGGGAGATTTTGTCTTCACAGTGTGTGTTTGAGAGAGAGGAGATTTCGTCTTCACAGTGTGTGTTTGAGAGGAGATTTCGTCTTCACAGTGTGCGTTTGAGAGAGAGGAGATTTCGTCTTCACAGTGTGTGTTTGAGAGAGAGGAGATTTCGTCTTCACAGTGTGTGTTTGAGAGGAGATTTCGTCTTCACAGTGTGTGTTTGAGAGAGAGAAGATTTCTCCGATTTTGTCAGTCAACATGGATCGTCTGGATAGAAGGCTGGCCATGACTCTTCTCCTCTTCTCATTCATCTCGTTCTCCACTCAGAAAACCTCAAGTAAGTCTGGGACTCTTTAGGTCAGATGTATTCTGTGTTTTCACCTTGGTTACGGTGAACCTCATCATAATGTGAAAGCTATTGAGAATTTCTGTAGCATTTGCAACAGGTGCATAGGTGCAATGCTTGTACCTGTTTTCCTCCAGTGGGAATACAGTTGAAAACAGTTCAACATTCCTTGTCTTTCCCAGTCTCCTGGTGTGTAGTGTCGGAGGCAGAGGAGCAGAAGTGTCTGGATCTGGCTGGGAGTGCTACAGCCCGGAATATCAGAGGAACGCTGCTGTGCGTCCGTGGCCAGAGTCCCACAGACTGCATGGAGAAGATCAAGGTGTGTGGCAAAATAGCCTTACGGCTTCAGAAATCCTGGTTGGATGATTCCACGGAATTACAAGAGAATAAGCAGGAAATCTGGGAACCCTCCAACCAGGATTTCTGGAAAGTTACCCGAGTTGTGCAACCTTAAAACAACCTGTAGAGAAAGGGTAGTTGAATTGTGCAACAATGATTTTATTGCTTCTTTAAATCAGTAATATGACCTATGTCTGTTCAGAATGGTACAGCGGATGCAGCAGCCATGTTTGCTGATGATATCTACACAGCTGGCTGGTGCTTTGGACTAGAACTGGCTGCTGGAGAGTCTTACAATGGAGTGGGTGAGTGAGGAGGGGGGAGATGGGGAGAAGGAAACCGTGTGTAAAAGTTGAACCTGTCTTACCTTATCCTGTCTGCTCTCTCAGATGGTATCAGCTACTATGTTGTAGCTCTGGCTCGTCGCTCCTCCAGTGACCTGTCCCTGTTGGAGATGCATGAACGCAGGTGAGAACAGATAGACAAATTGATTGATTGTTTGTTCCATTTTTAAAAAATGTATTTATTAGGATCCGTATTTAGCTGCTGCCAAGGCAGTGGCTGCTCTTCCTGGGGTCCAAACAGGAAACGCAACACAACAAATAAAATACATAGTATACATAACACTACAATACTTAATACAATACTTAATACAATATACAATGCATGAAACAATACTTAATACAACACATAATACATTATAAAATACGTAATTCAACACTTAACACAACACTTAATGCAATACATAATGCAATACTTAATGCAATGCATATTACAAGACATAATACAATACGGAGCGGGAGGTAGCCTAGTGGTTAGAGCGTAACTGTAAGGTTGCAAGATCGAATCCCCGAGCTGACAAGGTAAAAATATGTTGTTCTGCCCCTGAACAAGGTAGTAGGACCCACTGTTCCTAGGCCGTCATTGGAAATAAGAATTTGTTCTTAACTGACTTGCCTAGTTAAATAAAGGAAAAAATAAATAAAATATACAATACTTAATACAACACATAATATAATACTTAATACAATATACTATATAATAGAATACTTAATACAACACATAATATAATACTTAATACAATATACTATATAATAGAATACTTAATACAACACATAATATAATACTTAATACAATATACTATATAATAGAATACTTAATACAACACAATATAATACTTAATACAATATACTATATAATAGAATACTTAATACAACACATAAGAAATAATACAATTTGCCATATATAATACAATACATAATACAAGATGTAATATATAAACATTTCTGTGTCTCTTCACAGTCCCTTCGTATTCGTAAGGTGTCTTATTTTTTAAACTGGTCTTATTTCTAGCTTGAGTTACCTGGGGTGGCAGAGAGTTCCAAGTAATCATGGCTCTATTTAATACTGTGTGTTTCCCAGCCTCGGTTCTGGAGCTGGGGACTGTGAAGAGAGCTCTGGCCTTCTAAGCAGAGTTCCTGTCTATTGTATTTTCTTTTTATTGGCCAGTCTGAGATACAGCTTTTTCTTTGCCACTCTGCCTAAGGCCAGCATCCCGGAGTCGCCTCTTCTGTTGACGTTGGCGTAAATAAGAATTTGTTCTTAACTGACTTGCCTAGTTAAATAAAATCAAAATATATATTTTTAAATATTCCATTAAAAATCAGCCGTTTCCAGCTACAATAGTCATTTATAGCATTAACAATGTCTACAGTGATCAATTTTATGTTATTTTAATGGACAAAAAAAATGATTTTCTTGCAACAACAAGGACATTTCTAAGTGATCCCAAACTTTTGAACGGTAGTTTTCTGTAAAATAACATTGTATTTGGTCAAACACGATAATTTCATAAAGTTTGCTAAGCACCGGTAACAGAAACACGATAATTTCATAGAGTTTGCTAAGCACCGGTAACAGGCTGATTGGTCGGCTGTTTGAACCATTAAAGGGTGGTTTGCTATTCTTGGATAGCGGAATGACCCTTTCCTTCCTCCAGGCCTGAGGGCACATACTGTCTTCTAGGCTTAAATTGAAGCTGTGGCAAAGGGGAGTCCAGCTTCAGCAATTTACCATCCAGGTTGTCGGTACCATGTGGCTTGTTCTTATAGACAGAGAAAAAAAACCTTGCCTCTTCCACACCAACTTTGCGATTTGAATGATTGACTCATTGATTGATTGATTGGATATTGTAGCTCCTGTCACCCAGGGATCCGTACCACGGTGGGCTGGACTGTTCCTATTGGCTTCCTGGTCAACACCTCACAGATCAGTGTCGATGAACAATGCAACTTTCCTAAAGGTAAGACCTGTGTGTGTGTGTCTGACCCTGACTCGGTGTGTGTGGTGTGTATGTGGCCCTGACTCTGTGTGTATTGTTGGTGTTATTGTGTGTCCTTCCAGCGGTGGGGGACTTCTTTGGCTACAGCTGTGTACCAGGAGTAAAGGACAGAGAACACGACCCCAGAGGAAGCAACCCTAAGAACCTGTGTGAAGCCTGCATAGGAGACGACAACGAGAGACATATATGTGTTAACAATCACCGAGAGAGACACTATGGAGAGGCTGGGGCACTGAGGTAGGGAGGAGAGGAGCTGTTTCTCCTACTTGAAAGTTTCTCAAACCAATCCATGGGGACCCTTAACCATCCCACATGTTTGATATATTCCAACACCAGTCTACAAATGTAACTAGTCAACGAATCACCAAGGCCTTGATTAGTTGAATCGGGTAGAATTGCTGTGGATCCCAGAGGACTGGTTTGAGAAACAGCGTCTTATTTAACTAGCTGTGTTTGACTTGAGTCTTTCTTCCAGGTGTGTGGCTGAGAATTTGGGCGATGTGGCATTTGTCAAACACACCACCATTTTTGACAACATGGATGGTGAGAGTCTGATCTAAATCTAACCAAAGACCAACATTCAGAATGTCTCCTCTCTTAGCAAACTTCCGCATTTCTCGCTCGAGACACTAGGTGTCAGTATTCCATAGTTTCTCTGATCAGCCTCCTCCACATCACTTCACCAATTCTTCTACTCTACCCTAGGCAACAATATGGAATCATGGGCCATGGACCTGGAACTGGAGGACCTGAAGCTGCTGTGCCCGGATGGCAGCGAGGCCGGGCCGTTTGACCATGAGACGTGTCACCTGGCTGTGGTACCAGCTAACGCTGTGGTGGTACGCCCAGAGGACAAGTGTAGAGTCTGGAAATACCTGGAACGCTTACAGGTAGGGGTGTGTGTGTGTGTGTGTGTGTGTGCCTGCGTATGTATGTGAGCATTTAAAATGTTTGACATCTCACCCCCTCTCTTCTCTCTCTATAGAATGCGTTTGGGAACACCACCATGTTCAGCTCAGTGGGCTACACCCAATCAGATCTCCTGTTTTCTGACTCCACCCACCACCTGCTCAGGGTTGTGGGTAGTTACACTTCCTGGTTGGGTCCCTCATACACCACGGTCCTGCAGGCCTTCGAGTGTGAAAGTAAGAGAGTGGAGAGAGAGTGGAGAGAGAGAGAGACAGTATGGTTTCATTCTCTCATGTCTTGTGTTTCTTCCCACAGGTTTGTGCTGATCCTTCTAGAAAGAAATCAACCAGCATCCTCTCCATCTCTACCCTCACTATCTCTCCACCTCTTTCTTTCCCTACCTCCATATCGTATCCTCCCTCCCGCCATACCCACCTCCCTTCCTTCCTCCATCCTCCCCTCCCTCCCTATATCCTCCCTCCCTCCCTCCCTCCCTCCCTCCCTCCCTCCCTCCCTCCCTCCCTCCCTCCCTCCCGTGTGATGATATGGTAGATATTCAGAGTGTTTCTTTGCTCCCACACAGTTCCAGTAGTCCCTTATCCTCCTATAAAAAATATCAATGTCATTAACTCACTGAATCACAATCTCTCTCTGTGTGTGTGTGTGTGTGTGTGTGTGTGTGTGTGTGTGTGTGTGTGTGTGTGTGTGTGTGTGTGTGTGTGTGCACCCATGGTTCACTGCGTTCCCACGGTTGGTATAGCAGACCACCATGCTAGTCACTCTACACCTGACAGAGAGGGGATTACAGCTATAAATCGCCACCAGACACTGATCTAAGGTCAGGTTAATGTTTTGGTGGTTAATGTTCCATTTTGGGAAGGTAAGCTGATCCTAGATCTGTGCTAAAATAGGAACTTCTACCCAGAGCAGTAATCCATGACACTCTATACACAGCAATTCAAAACAAATGCCGACTCACACTGCATTAAACCATGTATTCAGAGCGTTTTGATTGACCTTGAAGGTGCTGAAATATTGGTGATAATACGTGTGATAAGATGTTTGAAGCCACTGAAATTATGTTTGTACTGTAAATCACTGCCACCATTGAATGAACAGGAATCACCATTTTTTTCTATCATTTCTTCTGGAGAATGTTCTCTCTATCAAAACAATTCCTTATGACCTCTATATTTTGTTAATGTTGTACCTGTAGAGTAACTCACTCTACGGAGGTATATTGGTGCTGTGACACTACAGTATTTTCTGTCTGTCTTCAGGATTTAAATTGTTCTAAAGAGACCTGTGTGTAAATACTCTTCACCTGCTGGTATTTGTAGTTCTGCAACCTCTTTAAATATATTAAAGAAATGATGACAAAATGTTGGCAAAGGCGTCTTTGCTTTGGAAGAAGTGGATTCTAGGCGCCGTTATAGGGGGGTAACACACACACACACACACACACACACACACACACACACACCTAAGCCTTTAGCCTACTTACACTGCTGACGGCTGAAATTAGAGCTGATTTGACTTGAAGCTGTGGATGGAGGGATTGAAAGAAAGGAGAGGTTGACAAGGACGGAGGGATGGAGGACGGAGTAGTGACAGGTGATCCATCAGGATCTGTACTGTCATTATTCAATTACCACCCATCCTTTACACTACTGATAACATGCGCACACACACACGCACGTACGCACACAAACACACACACAGACACATGCTCGCGCGCACACATTTCGGTAAGTGGTTGGCTGTATTGAAGGGTCAGTTCTGCTTAGTCAAGGGAAGTGTGTACACTGTGTGTGGATAATGAGTTTGGCACCGTGTTTCCATATGCTTTTAGTGCAGTAGACCCTAAAATCTCTCTCCCTCCTTCTTCCCACTGTTCCCTTTTTCATAACCTCTCTCTCCCTCCCCACCCTTCCCTTTATCATAACCCCACCTCTCTTCCCCTTCCCTGTTCATTTACCCCTAAGTCACATTCTCTCTCTCCCTCCCCACCCTTCCCTTTATCATAACCCCACCTCTCTTCCCCTTCCCTGTTCATTTACCCCTAAGTCACATTCTCTCTCCCCCCCCACCCTTCCCTTTATCATACCCCCACCTCTCTTCCCCTTCCCTGTTCATTTACCCCTAAGTCACATTCTCTCCCTCCCCACCCTTCCCTTTATCATACCCCCACCTCTCTTCCCCTTCCCTGTTCATTTACCCCTAAGTCACATTCTCTTTCTCTCTCTCTCTCCCTCCCCACCCTTCCCTTTATCATACCCCCACCTCTCTTCCCCTTCCCTGTTCATTTACCCCAAAGTCACATTCTCTTTCTCTCTCTGTATATCTCCTTCCCCCTCTCCTCCACAGCTCACAGTGAGAATATGAGTCAGATTAGACATGAGATGTATTTTCCCCCGTCACACACACACAGTTTAGACACTAGATGGCACCCTAGGGCCATTACTAAACGTGTGTGTGTGTGTGTGTGTGGCATGCGCATGTGGGGGCACATGCGTGTGTGTGTGTACGCATGATTGTATGTGTTAAGTTAAGCACCGTTGCAGGAGTTAGAGCCGGAAATTACCTGGGTATGATGAGTTTGGGAATGATAACAGAATACACACACACACACACACAACCTGGGAATGATAACAGAATACACACACACACACAACCTGGGAATGATAGTGTCGTTACATTTCCCACCAAGAAATCACACTGACGCTACATTAACTGGAACCCGGGGACTCTGTGTGTGTGTGTGTGTGTGTGTGTGTGCCAAGAGATAGTTGTATCCTGCTGTCAAACTACACTGTTTGGTAACCTAGGTTACGTCACGAAGTGGTAAGACCACTATCAAGACTGGATGGAGGGAATAAGGAACATTTATGACATAAATCCTTCTTAACCTTTATCTGTCATTCCTTCCATTGCTCCTTTTCTCTTTTCCTGCCTTCTTTTAATCTCTCCATTCCTGTCACCCCCCGTCTCTTGTTTTCTACCTATTTCTAATTACCTTTCTATTTATCCCTCTATTCTCCCGTTCCTTAACCACTTTCGCCCTTCTTTTCCTCTCCCTCTTAACCTTTCTGTCTTTCCCTTTGTCTCTCTCTTTCCCTGTGTAAGTGTGTGTGCATTTGTGTGTGGTGCACATGCGTGTGTGTGTGTTCATGTGTGCGGTTTGGAGATTGAGCTTTTCATTATTAATTAAACATATTCACTGGAAATGTAGAGAAAATCAGAGCTGTTAATGGAGAGCGTCTCATCGGCCTGACAACACACACAGCCATTACACACACACACACACACACACACACACACACACACACACACACACACACACACACACCCTACAGTACTTCCCTCTCCCTTCCCCTCCCCTCTGTCAACCCTCGTCCTTCTCTTTTAGTCTCTTTGTTAAACCCTCCTTCAATATCTCTTCTCTAAAACATGGCAGAGAGAGAGAGAGAGATTTTTGAGGTGTTTCATCATCATTTCTAAAGACACATTCCTTCATACTGACAGGACATCTCAGCTGACTGGCTTTATGGCTGCTTAGATCTGTACCATCTCTCCTCTCATCTCTTCTCTTTGTCTCTTTTTTTTCTTTCTGTCTTTCTTTCACAGTCTCCGTCTGTGATTAAAAAGAGATGAATACTGTCTAGTGTGATGCAACTCCCGACACCAGTTAACTGGACTGGAGATCACAACAGCGTGCAAAGTGTGTGTGTGTGTGAGTGTGCCTCTGTGTGTGTGTGTGTGTGTCTGCCTCTGTGTGTCTTACTCTACAGGGGTGTGATGGTGAGACTAGAGTGTGTAAGGTCGTAGCTGGGTGAAACCAGTTATCAGTCAGGTCAGACAGAGTTCACTGACTGAGACTACTACTGAAAAGCATCATGTGCACTCTGCCGTGGTGTGTGTGTGTGTGTGTGTGTGTAACCTACTGAAGGAGATCAGATGGAAGACATCAGAAGGTATTGGTAGAGAGGTGCTGCGGTTTTGACAAACAGGAAGCAGACCACTGTGGTTCATTAATTCACGCTATATACTGTATCAAACCAGATAATCAACAGGAAGTTTCCTTATAAATACTATGATAGTATTGTCTACTTATCAAATATATTAAACTCGTTTAAAAAAAAAAAAAATTCAACTCTGTATTGTATTTAAGTTGGATTTGAATTCAAATGATTTTTTTTGTTCCAAATTAGTTTAGGGACAATCTGTCGACATGTTGCATGTTTTATTTTATTTATTTAACCTTTTTTTAACTAGGCAAGTTAATTAAAAACAAATTATTATTTACAATGACGGCCTACCATGGCCAAACCCTAACCAGGACGATGCTGGGCCAATTGTGCTCTGCTCTATGGGACTCCCAATCACGGCCAGTTGTGATACAGCCTGGAATCAACCCAGAGAGTGTATGATCAACACGGTGACAAAGGAGAGATGACAATGGAAAAGAGGGGGGAAAGATAGAGGGACAAGGAGGAAGAGAGAGAGAGAGAGAGAGAGAGAGAGAGAGAGATAGAGGGGTAATTAGAAGAGAGTGTGACACGGGGAAGACATGGATGTGATTAAATATTCTGGTGAAATATTAATCTAGATGGTTTAACTGGAGGTTGACCTCACTATGAACCAACCCCTCCGGGACAGGGTACACACACAACAGTTGCACAACTGAATACATTTGCATCCCGCAAAGGCGGAGGTGTTGCTAACATTTACGATAGCAAATTTCAATTTACAAAAAAAAAAAAGATGTTTTCGTCTTTTGAGCTTCTAGTCATGAACTCTATGCAGCCTACTAAATCACTTTTTATAGCTACTGTTTACAGGCCTCTTGGGCCATATACAGCGTTCCTCATTGAGCTCCCTGAATTCCTATCGGACCTTGTAGTCATAGCAGATAATATTCTCATTTTTGGGGACTTTAATATTCACATGGAAAAGTCCACAGACCCACTCCAAAAGGCTTTCGGAGCCATCATCGACTCAGTGGGTTTTGTCCAACATGTTTCTGGACCTACTCACTGTCACAGTCATACTCTGGACCTAGTTTTGTCCCATGGAATAAATGTTGTGGATCTTAATGTTTTTCCTCATAATCCCGGACTATCTGCCCACCATTTTATCACGTTTGCAATTGCAACAAATAATCTGCTGAGACCCCAACCAAGGAGCATCAAAAGTCATGCTATGAATTCACAGACAACACAAAGATTCCTTGATGCCCTTCCAGACTCCCTCTGCCTACCCAAGGACATCAGAAGGCAAAAATCAGTTAACCACCTAACTGAGGAACTCAATGTAACCTTGCGCAATACCCTAGATGCAGTTGCACCCCTAAAAACTAAAAACATTTCTCATAAGAAACTAGCTCCCTGGTATACAGAAAATACCCAAGCTCTGAAGCAAGCTTCCAGAAAATTGGAACGGAAATGGCGCCACACCAAACTGGAAGTCTTCCGACTAGCTTGGAAAGACAGTACCGTGCAGTACCGAAGAGCCCTTACTGCTGCTCGATCATCCTATTTTTCTAACTTAGTTGAGGAAAATAAAAACAATCCGAAATTCCTTTTTGATACTGTCGCAAAGCTAACTAAAAAGCAGCATTCCCCAAGTGAGGATGGCTTTCACTTCAGCAGTAATTAATTCATGAACTTCTTTGAGGAAAAGATCATGATTATTAGAAAGCAAATTACGGACTCCTCTTTAAATCTGCGTATTCCTTCAAAGCTCAGTTGTCCTGAGTCTGCACAACTCTGCCAGGACCTAGGATCAAGAGAGACACTCAAGTGTTCTAGTACTATATCTCTTATGATGAAAATAATCATAGCCTCTAAACCTTCAGCTGTAAACTGGACCCTATTCCAACTAAACTAGTGAAAGAGCTGCTTCCTGTGCTTGTGCCTCCTATGTTGAACATAATAAACGTCTCTCTACCGAACTCACTAAAAGTGGCAGTAATAAAGCCTCTCTTGAAAAAGCCAAACCTTGACCCAGAAAATATAAAAAAATATCGGCCTATATCGAATCTTCCATTCCTCCAAATTTAGAAAAGGGGGCCTCCCGGGTGGCGCAGTGGTTAAGGGCGCTGTACTGCAGTTGGCTGGCTGGAGGCTCTGGCAGCTCCTGGCTGGCTGACGGCTCTGGCAGCTCCTGGCTGGCTGACTGCTCTGGCAGGTCCTGGCTGACTGACGGCTAAAGCACTAAATAAAGCACTAAATAAACTTTAGTTAGTGCTAAACACGGCTACTAGAATCCTGACTAGAACCAAAACAATGTGATCATATTATTCCAGTGCTAGCCTCCCTACACTGGCTTTCTGTTAAGGCTAGGGCTGATTTAAAGGTTTTACTGCTAACCTACAAAGCATTACATGGGCTTGCTCCTACCTATCTCTCTGATTTGGTCCTGCCGTACATACCTACACGTATGCTACGGTCACAAGACGCAGGCCTCCTAATTGTCCCTAGAATTTCTAAGCAAACAGCTGGAGGCATGGCTTTCTCCTATAGAGCTCCATTTTTATGGAATGGTCTGCCTACCCACGTGAGAGACGCAAACTTGGTCTCAACCTTTACATCTTTACTGAAGACTCATCTCTTCAGTGGGTCATATGATTGAGTGTAGTCTGGCCCAGGAGTGTGAAGGTGAACGCAAAGGCTCTGGAGCAACGAACCGCCCTTGCTGTCTCTGCCTGGCCGGTTCCCCTCTTTCCACTGGGATTCTCTGCCTCTAACCCTATTACAGGTGCTGAGTCACTGGCTTACTGGTGCTCTTTCATGCCGTCCTTAGGAGGGGTGCGTCACTTGAGTGGGTTGAGTCACTGATGTGATCTTCCTGTCTGTGTTGGCGCCCCCCCTTGGGTTGTGCCATGGCGGAGAACTTTGTGGGCTATACTCGGCCTTGTCTCAGGATTGTAAGTTGGTGGTTGAAGATATCCCTCTAGTGGTGTGGGGGCTGTGCTTTGGCAAAGTGGGTGGGGTTATATCCTTCCTGTTTGGCCCTGTCCGGGGGTATCATCGGATGGGGCCACAGTGTCTCCTGACCCCTCCTGTCTCAGCCTCCAGTATTTATGCTGCAGTAGTTTATGTGTCGGGGGGCTAGGGTCAGTCTGTTATATCTGGAGTACTTCTGCTGTCTTATCCGGTGTCCTGTGTGAACATTAAGTATGCTCTCTCTAATTTTCTCTTTCTCGGAGGACCTGAGCCCTAGGACCATGGTCATGCCTCAGGACTACCTGGCATGATGACTCCTTGCTGTCCCCAGTCCACCTGGCCGTGCTGCTGCTCCAGTTTTAACTGTTCTGCCTGCAGCTATGGAATCCTGACCTGTTTACCGGACATGCTACCTGTCCCAGACCTGCTGTTTTCAACTCTTTAGAGACAGCAGGAGCGGTAGAGATACTTTTAATGATCGGCTATGAAAATCCAACTGACATTTACTCCTGAGGTGCTGACTTGTTACACCCTCGACAACTACTGTGATTATTATTATTTGACCATGCTGGTCATTTATGAACATTTGAACATCTTGGCCATGTTCTGTTATAATCTCCGCCCGGCACAGCCAGAAGAGGACTGGTTAGGTTTCTTCCTAGGTTTTGGCCTTTCTAGGGAGTTTTTCCTAGCCAACGTGCTTCAACACCTGCATTGCTTGCTGTTTGGGGTTTTAGGCTGGATTTCTGTACAGCACTTTGAGATATCAGCTGATGTACGAAGGGCTATATAAATACATTTCATTTTATTTTGATTTGATTCAACTGAAATGTTTCTTCCGCATTTTACCCAACACCTCTGAATCAGGAGAGGAGAACTGAATACATATACAGGGAGGAGGAGGAGAGGAGAGGGGCGAAGAGGAGGAGGGTGGGTAGGCTGGGGAGGAGGAGAGGAGAGGGGCGAAGAGGAGGAGGGTGGGTAGGCTGGGCGAAGAGGAGGAGGGTGGGTAGGCTGGGGGAAGAGGAGAGGAGAGGGGCGAAGAGGAGGAGGGTGGGTAGGCTGGGCGAAGAGGAGGAGGGTGGGTAGGCTGGGGGAGGAGGAGAGGAGAGGGGCGAAGAGGAGGAGGGTGGGTAGGCTGGGGAGGAGGAGAGGAGAGGGGTGAAGAGGAGGAGGGTGGGTAGGCTGGGGAGGAGGAGAGGAGAGGGGCGAAGAGGAGGAGGGTGGGTAGGCTGGGGGAGGAGGAGAGGAGAGGGGTGAAGAGGAGGAGGGTGGGTAGGCTGGGGAGGAGGAGAGGAGAGGGGTGAAGAGGAGGAGGGTGGGTAGGCTGGGGAGGAGGAGAGGAGAGGGGCGAAGAGGAGGAGGGTGGGTAGGCTGGGGGAAGAGAATAGGAGAGGGGTGAAGAGAGTGAGGGTGGGTAGGCTGGGGGAGGAGGAGAGGAGAGGGGTGAAGAGAAGGAGGGTGGGTAGGCTGGGGAGGAGAAGAGGAGAGGGGCGAAGAGGAGGAGGGTGGGTAGGCTGGGGGAGGAGGAGAGGAGAGGGGTGAAGAGGAGGAGGGTGGGTAGGCTGGGGGAGGAGAAGAGGAGAGGGGCAAAGAGGAGGAGGGTGGGTAGGCTGGGGGAAGAGGAGAGGGGTGAAGTGAGGGAGGGTGGGTAGGCTGGGGGAGGAGAAGAGGAGAGGGGCGAAGAGGAGGAGGGTGGGTAGGATGGGGAGGAGAAGAGGAGAGGGGTGAAGAGGAGGAGGGTGGGTAGGCTGGGGAGGAGGAGAGGAGGGGGCGAAGAGGAGGAGGGTGGGGGAGGAGAAGAGGAGAGGGGCGAAGAGGAGGAGGGTGGGTAGGCTGGGGGAGGAGAAGAGGAGAGGGGCGAAGAGAAGGAGGGTGAAGTGGAGGAGGGTGGGTAGGCTGGGGAGGAGGAGAGGAGAGGGGTGAAGAGGAGGAGGGTGGGTAGGATGGGGAGGAGAAGAGGAGAGGGGTGAAGAGGAGGAGGGTGGGTAGGCTGGGGAGGAGAAGAGGAGAGGGGCGAAGAGGAGGAGGGTGGGTAGGCTGGAGGAGGAGAAGAGGAGAGGGGCGAAGAGGAGGAGGGTGGGTAGGCTGGGGGAGGAGAAGAGGAGAGGGGCGAAGAGGAAAAGGGCGAAGAGGAGGAGGGTGGGTAGGCTGGGGAGGAGAAGAGGAGAGGGGCGAAGAGGAGGAGGGTGGGTAGGCTGGGGGAGGAGAAGAGGAGAGGGGCGAAGAGGAAAAGGGCGAAGAGGAGGAGGGTGGGTAGGCTGCGGAGGAGAAGAGGAGAGGAGTGAAGAGGAGGAGGGTTTAGGAGAAGAGGAGAGGGGTGAAGAGAAGAGGAGAGGGGTGAGGAGGAGGAGGGGTGACGAGAAGAGGAGAGGGGTGAAGAGAAGAGGAGAGGGGTGAAGAGGAGGAGGGGTGGGTAGACAGCGGGGAGGAGAAGAGGAGACGGGGGGGAGAGGAGAGGGGTGAAGAGAAGAGGAGAGGGGAGGGGTGAAGGGGAGGAGAAGAGGAGAGGGGTGAAGAGAAGAGGAGGGGTGGGAGAAGAGGAGCAGGGGTGAGGAGAAGAGTAGAGGGGCAAAGAGAAGAGGAGAGGAGGGAAGAGGAGAGGGGTGAAGAGGAGGAGGGGTGAAGAGAAGAGGAGAGGGGTGAAGAGGAGGAGGGGTGGATAGACAGCGGGGAGAAGAAGAGGAGAGGGGTGAAGAGAAGAGGAGGGGTGAGGAGAAGAGGAGAGGGGTGAAGAGAAGAGGAGGGGGGAGAAGAGGAGGAGGGGTGTAGGGGGAGTACACACCCATGGAGGGGGAGAGAGGGGAGGAGGAATGTTAAGGGGTGGCAAGGAGGGGGAGTACACATACAGGGAGGGGGAGGTGGAGAAGGGGTGAGGAGGCTCCCTGCCACTGAGTTTTTAGGTGTGAGAAAAAGGAGAGAGATGGAGTGAGGAGAGCTGTGTGGAGTGTGTGAGTATGTTTAGTTTAGTCAATATTCACAGGATAAACTATCATCATTATCATAGTGTTCATCAGCTATGTGTCTGTGTGTGTTTTACCAGCCGGGTACCTCATCAATAACCTTCAGCTGTTGTATAGGGCCCCCATACTATCACAGTGTTGCTTTGGTTTCATTACCATAGTGTTTGTGAGTGTGTGTGTGTGCCCGGTCACAGTGATTGCTGGGAGTTGGCAGGTTAATAAATCTACAGCTTATTCACGGAGCTACTATAACCTTTACAGAAAGAGAGAGAGAGAGGTGCAGAGAGAGAGAGGAGGGGTAAGGTGAAAGAGGGGAGGAGGTGAGAGGAGGGCCCTTGTTGTGTCCAAGTGCTCATGCTCGTATGCTGGTACAGTATGTGTGTGTGTGTGCGTCTGTGTTTGCCGTGTGTGCGTGTCTGTGTGTCTGTTTGTCTATGTCTGCGTCTCTGTGTCTCTGTGTGTGTGTGTGTGTGTGTGTGTGTGTGTGTGTGTGTGTGTGTGTGTGTGTGGACTGCTTTAGGCCTATAAACCTCTACTTGCCCCTCAGGACTCTCCCAGGCTGCTGGCTATAAATGTTTTAATATACCTGGTGGCTCTACGGACAAGGTCACTGATAAAACACAGATGGGTGGAAAAAGATAGAAAGAAAAGAGAAAATAGAGAGAGAAAGGAAGAAAAGCAGGACAGTGTGTTATCTGTTATCATTTGAACCCTTGAACACTGAATTAATTCCTCTGAACAAAGGCGTTGTGTCAGTGTGTGTGTGTGTGTGTGTGTCTGTCAAGGTTATTATAGTCAACTAAAACTGAAACAAAAACCTAATCATAAAAAAATATGTTGTAAAACAAAATAAAATAATTAACAAACCCGTTTGAAAAACTAAAACTATACTGAAAATATTATCTGTGACTCTCAAATAAAAACCATCATGAATTATGTTCTGCCAGCTAAATGCTACGCTAGTCTCAGGTAACTCAGAACTACAGCCTTGTGTAACTGGTCAGCTGCTCAATTAAGTCCTGGGTCCATACATATTAAGAGAAGCGATGAAGAGATGCTAGAACGAGGAGTGGAACTGGAACGAGGACCTCCACCCTCCATCTCTGCACGTTACGGGCATGTCTATAGGCGGAATGTCCCCTCCCCTTCTGAAATTCTAAAGATGCTAACACCTGCCAATTCCTTATCTGTCCAAATAATCAGTGACTGCTGAAGTTAAAAAGCATTGGATAGAGTTTCCCTCCACCATATTTTTGCACCTGTCACAGCGTTTTTCCTTTTAAATCCAAGTCACACAAAGATTGACTTTAAAATTGAAATCTGACCTAACCAATAACCTGATTCATCACCTTATCTATTACTTCCCCCAGTGGCAGGAAGTGGCATGACAAAAAAGACGATACAACACAAATGTCTCCTAGCCTCCCACTGTCTAAAAATTGAACTATAATAACGTAATATAAATCTAAATATACATATTTTCACAAAGTTAAACTAAAACAAACTAACAAATCAGGTCAAAGAAATTGTATCTGACTTCACTGCCTCAGCGCCCCTCATTATTGCGCCCTGTCCCCTTCCCGCCCTCTTCCTCCATCTCTACCTCCCTTCCTCACTCCTTTTCACTCCTAAAGCATGTATCCCACCTAGCAATTTGTTGTCCTTTGGTCTCACTATTTCCTCATCTATTTATCTTTGTTCTATACAGTGGCAACCTGTCATTCAGGGAAGTTGGGGAAAATAGAGAGCCTGTTTTGCTTTTTATTTAGGCATTAATACCTGTCACATATCAGTTTGCAAACAATGTTTAAAAAAATCACTGACTTAATAAAGCCGCATACAAACATGGTCTCTTTTTTGTTTTCTTGAGTAAGGCAGCTCCAAAATGCAGACGTTTCAGCCTAGCTCAGTGCTTTCTGTGGTGGTGGGGCTAGCCAGCAGAAAATACAGAGCATTGCGCCTGATTGGCTCAGTGTTTTGTCACTCATGGGACAGTACGTCATCCCCAATTCTAAGGTTAGAGCTCGAAAATTTTAGCCCCTTGGGTTCTGCCATAGAGTTATATTTGAAGTGCCCATCCAAGAAGGCTCAAGGTCATTGGCAACAGATAGAATGACATCAAATCACGTTATATCTACAGTAGCTTTGATTGGACTGTCAACAACTTCCTTTCAAAGTCTTAGCTAGCAGTCATCATCACTTGTCGACAATCTACTGGCAAATCCTTTTTAATCCTTGTCATATGAAGAAGAAAAATAATGAAGAGAAATTATAAATCAAATCAAATCAAATTGTATTTGTCACATACACATGGTTAGCAGATGTTAATGCGAGTGTAGCGAAATTCTTGTGCTTCTAGTTCCGATAATGCAGTAATAACCAACGAGTAATCTAACCTATCAAATCCACAACTACTACCTTATACACACAAGTGTAAAGGGATAAAGAATGTACATAAAGATATATGAATGAGTGATGGTACAGAACGGCATAGGCAAGATGCAGTAGATGGTATCGAGTACAGTATATACATATGAGATGAGTAATGTAGGGTATGTAAACAAAGTGGCATAGTTTAAAGTGGCTAGTGATACATGTATTACATAAAGATGCAGTAGATGATATAGAGTACAGTATATCCATATGCCTACAGTGGGGCAAAAAAGTATTTAGTCAGCCACCAATTGTGCAAGTTCTCCCACTTAAAAAGATGAGAGAGGCCTGTAATTTTCATCATAGGTACACTTCAACTATGATAGACAAAATGAGAAAAAAAATCCAGAAAATCACATTGTAGGATTTTTAATGAATTCATTTGCAAATTATGGTGGAAAATAAGTATTTGGTCAATAACAAAAGTTTATCTCAATACTTTGTTATATACCCTTCGTTGGCAATGACAGAGGTCAAACGTTTTCTGTAAGTCTTCACAAGGTTTTCACACACTGTTGCTGGTATTTTGGCCCATTCCTCCATGCATATCTCCTCTAGAGCAGTGATGTTTTGGGGCTGTTGCTGGGCAACACGGACTTTCAACTCCCTCCAAAGATTTTCTATGGGGTTGAGATCTGGAGACTGGCTAGGCCACTCCAGGACCTTGAAATGCTTCTTACGAAGCCACTCCTTCATTGCCCGGGCAGTGTGTTTGGGATCATTGTCATGCTGAAAGACCCAGCCACGTTTCATCTTCAATGCCCTTGCTGATGGAAGGAGGTTTTCACTCAAAATCTCACGATACATGGCCCCATTCATTCTTTCCTTTACACGGATCAGTCGTCCTGGTCCCTTTGCAGAAAAACAGCCCCAAAGCATGATGTTTCCACCCCCATGCTTCACAGTAGGTATGGTGTTCTTTCCATGCAACTCAGCATTCTTTGTCCTCCAAACACGACGAGTTGAGTTTTTACCAAAAAGTTATATTTTGGTTTCATCTGACCATATGACATTCTACCAATCTTCTTCTGGATCATCCAAATGCTCTCTAGCAAACTTCAGACGGGCCTGGACGGGGCTGGTTTTCTTTTTGTAATCGGTGATTGAGTGTAGACCCTGCACATACCTCTTGTGTCTGAGCCGTTGAATTGCAACTCTACTTTGTCTCTATACTGACGCTTAGCTCGTCCGGATCCACAAGAGTCTCCCTCCAGTCCAGATCCGCCAGAGTCTCCCTCCAGTCCGGATCCGCCAGAGTCCCCCTGTCTAGGGGTTTTGTATGTCTATGGGTGTTTACTAGTCTAGGTGTAATGTATGTCTATGGTTGCCTAGATTGGTTCTCAATTAGAGGCAGCTGTTTATCGTTGTCTCTGATTGGGAACCATATTTAGGCAGCCATATTCCTTGGGTATTTCGTGGGTTATTGTCTGTGGTTAGTTGCCTGTGTCTGCACTTGTTTATATATAGCGTCACGTTCGTTTAGTTGTTTTGTATAGTTTGTTTAGTATTTCTTCGTTAATAGAAGAATGTATTCACATCACGCTGCGCCTTGGTCTCATCCATACAACGAACGTGACAAACGTTAGTAGTTGTGGTGCTTGGCTTGCACGTGTAAATTCAGCAGACTCAACATTCTATAATAGAATTGTGTTATTTGACATGTCACATTAAACGCTTATTTAACGAGTCAAATAGTGTTTTATGACGTGTATCTTTTTGACACGCAAAGACCCAAACGGCGTTCAATGTGTCTCACCCTAATAATTTGGTCTATTTTCACCTCCTAATTTCGCCTACTGTTCGAACTTAGTGGTGCAAAAATAGCCTATAACCTGTTTAAGAGAAATGTAATCATTGAATATTCTAAGAGCTTTCATTGTCTGTTTATATAGCCCCATTTATTTATCCTACGGTTCTGACTTGGTGTACAGGGAGAACACTGTAAGAAAGGTCCATGTCCTGAATTCCGTTGCTGTACATTTCAAAAGTGCTGAACAAATAGTTATATTGACTACATCCATCCTAGCTCGCTCATTAATGTCTTAATCGAAATTACGGATTGCCTCTTAGCCGCTTGTTGTCACCTTATGCCATAATTTGTACATCTCAATTGTCAACAGAAACAACAAGTATCAGCTATGTTTTTTTAAAGGCAGTAAATGAGGCTGAATTAACTGTTTGGCTGCCAGACAAGGCTCCGCTGATTGCCAGATTTAGCAATGGTAAGGTGTTGGACTCTACTGTTAGGACTCTGCTGTTGGGACAGATTTACAGTGCCTTGCGAAAGTATTCGGCCCCCTTGAACTTTGCGACCTTTTGCCACATTTCAGGCTTCAAACATAAAGATATAAAACTGTATTTTTTTGTGAAGAATCAACAACAAGTGGGACACAATCATGAAGTGGAACGACATTTATTGGATATTTCAAACTTTTTTAACAAATCAAAAACTGAAAAATTGGGCGTGCAAAATTATTCAGCCCCCTTAAGTTAATACTTTGTAGCGCCACCTTTTGCTGCGATTACAGCTGTAAGTCACTTGGGGTATGTCTCTATCAGTTTTGCACATCGAGAGACTGATTTTTTTTCCCATTCCTCCTTGCAAAACAGCTCGAGCTCAGTGAGGTTGGATGGAGAGCATTTGTGAACAGCAGTTTTCAGTTCTTTCCACAGATTCTCGATTGGATTCAGGTCTGGACTTTGACTTGGCCATTCTCACACCTGGATATGTTTATTTTTGAACCATTCCATTGTAGATTTTGCTTTATGTTTTGGATCATTGTCTTGTTGGAAGACAAATCTCCGTCCCAGTCTCAGGTCTTTTGCAGACTCCATCAGGTTTTCTTCCAGAATGGTCCTGTATTTGGCTCCATCCATCTTCCCATCAATTTTAACCATCTTCCCTGTCCCTGCTGAAGAAAATCAGGCCCAAACCATGATGCTGCCACCACCATGTTTGACAGTGGGGATGGTGTGTTCAGGGTGATGAGCTGTGTTGCTTTTATGCCAAACATAACGTCTTGCATTGTTGCCAAAAAGTTCAATTTTGGTTTCATCTGACCAGAGCACCTTCTTCCACATGTTTGGTGTGTCTCCCAGGTGGCTTGTGGCAAACTTTAAACGACACTTTTTATGGATATCTCTAAGAAATGGCTTTATTCTTGCCACTCTTCCATAAAGGCCAGATTTGTGCAATATACGACTGATTGTTGTCCTATGGACAGTCTCCCACCTCAGCTGTAGATCTCTGCAGTTCATCCAGAGTGATCATGGGCCTCTTGGCTGCATCTCTGATCAGTCTTCTCCTTGTATGAGCTGAAAGTTTAGAGGGACGGCCAGGTCTTGGTAGATTTGCAGTGGTCTGATACTCCTTCCATTTCAATGTTATCGCTTGTACAGTGCTCCTTGGGATGTTTAAAGCTTGGGAAATCTTTTTGTATCCAAATCCGGCTTTAAACTTCTTCACAACAGTATCTCGGACCTGCCTGGTGTGTTCCTTGTTCTTCATGATGCTCTCTGCGCTTTTAACGGACCTCTGAGACTATCACAGTGCAGGTGCATTTATACAGAGGCTTGATTACACACAGGTGGATTGTATTTATCATCATTAGTCATTTAGGTCAACATTGGATCATTCAGAGATCCTCACTGAACTTCTGGAGAGAGTTTGCTGCACTGAAAGTAAAGGGGCTGAATAATTTTGCACGCCCAATTTTTCAGTTTTTGATTTGTTAAAAAAGTTTGAAATATCCAATAAATGTCGTTCCACTTCATGATTGTGTCCCACTTGTTGTTGATTCTTCACAAAATAATACAGTTTTATATCTTTATGTTTGAAGCCTGAAATGTGGCAAAAGGTCGCAAAGTTCAAGGGGGCCGAATACTTTCGCAAGGCACTGTATGTAGGCCCTAACAGTTTGTGGGCACTATTTTTCACCGTTATAGTGCAATTAAAGTATTGTTTAGTGTTGTGTTGTGTAGTGGCTTTGCTGGCATGCATCCCACAATTATTTGTTTTGCCCCACCAAGATTTAGATGCTAAAATGGCCACTGGTTCTATATAGAATATATACATTATAATGCTACCATCCGATTCGCTGGTAGTGGAACTGCACACAGGAGAAATTACATATAATTTCTATATTCAAGTCTTAGAATAAATGTTTCTGAAATTAATGACAATACAAGTATCCTTAGCAGAAACCATCTAGACCAGGTACCCTCAGGGTGCAATGCCTTCGGGGGTACGCCAAATAAAAATGTGATTCACATTTTCAAACAGTACATTTATATTTTCCAACTGGGCTATACATTTGGGTGAGGATTTTTCTCACCTGAGTAGCCTCGTCTCACTGCCAAAAATAAAGTTAAACCATCTAGTGTTCAGCGAAATAACAACACAATGTCAAATACAGGTAACCTATTCAAATAATTGACATCCAATCACATTAAGCGCTACTCTCTCACGGGAAACCTTCACTCTTGCGCAGACATTTAGAAATGAAACATGACCATTGGAAAAATAAGCCACTTGTCTGACCACCTGCATGATGATACTCACACTATTTTTTCTCGCTTGAATGATCTGAATCTAGGATTACAGGGACTACAGTGCCTTGCGAAAGTATTCGGCCCCCTTGAACTTTGCGACCTTTTGCCACATTTCAGGCTTCAAGCTCGAGCTGTTTTGCAAGGAGGGATGGGAAAAAATGTCAGTCTCTCGATGTGCAAAACTGATAGAGACATACCCCAAGCGACTTACAGCTGTAATCACAGCAAAAGGTGGCGCTACAAAGTATTAACTTAAGGGGGCTGAATAATTTTGCACGCCCAATTTTTCAGTTTTTGATTTGTTAAAAAGTTTGAAATATCCAATAAATGTCGTTCCACTTCATGATTGTGTCCCACTTGTTGTTGATTCTTCACAAAAAAATACAGTTTTATATCTTTATGTTTGAAGCCTGAAATGTGGCAAAAGGTCGCCAAGTTCAAGGGGGCCGAATACTTTCGCAAGGCACTGTATATTCAATGTGCGGGACAAAATTTAGGCTATGATTAAGAAGATGGAGCTCTTTTCTGTCTGCATTAACAAGGACAACAAACAGGTATTTCCATCATTGTATGATTTTTTTGTGTGCAAATGAACTCAAGCTTACGGACAATGTCAAATGTGATATAGCGAAGCCCCTGAGTGAGCTGGGTGCACAATTACGCAGGTACTTTTCCGAAACGGACGACACAAACAACTGGATTCGTTATCCCTTTTGTGCCCTGCCTCCAGTCCACTTACTGATATCTCAATAAGAGAGCCTCATCGAAATTGCAAAAAGTGGTTCTGTGAAAATTGAATTTAATCAGAAGTCACTGGCAGATTTCTGGATAGGGTTGTGTTTAATAAATGTATCGTATAGTGTGTGTGTGGCAGGCTTACAATGATGGCAAAAAATAACATTTGAGAGTGGGCTGACCCTGGTACGCAGCTGGAGCTTGAATGTTTGAAGGGGTACGAGACTAAAAGTTTGGGAACCACTGATCTAGACCATAATTGTACACCATATTGTATTTAAATGGTGAATGGAAATACTACTGTAATGTCTCTCTCTCTCTCTGTTTCTGTCTCTCTCTATATACAGCTGAAGTCGGAAATGTACATACATTTAGGTTGGAGTCATTAAAACTAGTTTTTCAACCATTCCACAAATTTCTTGTTAACAAACTATAGTTTTGGCAAGTCGGTTAGGACATCTACTTAGTGCATGACACAAGTCATTTTTCCAACAATTGTTTACAGACAGATTATTTTACTTATAATTCACTGTATCACAATTCCAGTGGGTCAGAAGTTTATATACACTAAGTTGACTGTGCCTTTAAACAGCTTAGAAAATTCCAGAAAATAACGTACTGGCTTTAGAAGCTTCTGATAGGCTAATTGAAATAATTTGAGTCAATTGGAGGTGTACCTCTGGATGTATTTCAAGGCCTACCTTCAAACTCAGTGCTTCTTTGCTTGACATGGGAAAATCAAAGAAATCAGCCAAGACCTCAGAAAAAAAATTATAGACCTCCACAAGTCTGGTTCATCCTTGGGAGCAATTTCCAAATGCCTGAAGGTACCGCGTTCATCTGTACAAACAATAGTACGCAAGTATAAACACCATGTGACCACGCAGCCATCATACCGCTGAGAAAGGAGACGCATTCTGTCTCCTAGAGATGAACGTACTTTGGTGTGAAAAGTGCAAATCAATCCCAGAACAACAGCAAAGGATCTTGTGAAGGTGCTGGAGGAAACAGGTACAAAAGTATCTATATCCACAGTCAAACGAGTCCTATTTTGACATAACCTGAATGGCTCAGCAAGGAAGAAGCCACTGCTCCAAAACCGCCATAAAAAAGCCTGACTACGGTTTGCAACTGCACATGGGGACAAATATCGTACTTTTTGGAGAAATGTCCTATTTTCTGATGAAAAAAAAATAGAACTGTTTGGCCACAATGACCATCGTTATGTTTGGAGGAGAAAGGGGAGGCTTGCAAGCCGAAGAACACCATCCCAACCGTGAAGCACGGGGGTGGCAGCATCATGTTGTGGGTTCTTTGCTGCAGGAGGGACTGTGCACTTCACAAAATAGATGGCATCATGAGGTAGGGAAATTATGTGGATATATTGAAGCAACATCTCAAGACATCAGTCAGGAAGTTAAAGCTTGGTCGCAAATGGGTCTTCCAAATGGACAATGACCCCAAGCATACTTCCAAAGTTGTGGCAAAATGGCTCAAAGACAACAAAGTCAAAGTATTGGAGTGGCCATCACAAAGCCCTGACCTCAATCCCATAGAACATTTGTGGGCAGAACTAAAAAAGCATGTGTGAGTAAGGAGGTCTACAAACCTGACTCAGTTACACCAGCTCTGTCAGGAGGAATGGGCCAAAATTCACCCAACTTATTGTGGGAAGCTTGTGGAAGGCTACCTGAAACGTTTGACCCAAGTTAAACAATTTAAAGGCAATGCTACCAAATACTAATTGAGTGTATGTAAACTTCTGACCCACTGGGAATGTGATGAAAGAAATAAAAGCTGAAATAAATCATTCTCTCTACTATTATTCTGACATTTCACATTCTTAAAATAAAGTGGTGATCCTAACTGACATAAGACACCGAATTTTGACTTTGATTAAACGTCAGGAATTGTGAAAAATTGAGTTTAAATGTATTTGGCTAAGGTGTATGTAAACTTCCGACTTCAACTGTATATCTCTATCTCTCTGTCTCTCTTTCTGTCTCTCTCTCTTTGTCTCTCTCTCTTCTTTCTTCCTCCCTCTCCACAATGACCACAGTAGGTCCACACTATAAAGTAGAAATGATTGAGTTATTATTTATAAAGACTACCTTTCATTTACATGGACAGGAACCAGAATGTCTTATTATGTAGAACATGAAGGTTATAGATCAGGAAACCAACGTTACACAATTATCTATTTTTCTGGTGACTGAAGCTATGGGGATTCAATCCAATTGTTAATTTGGACAACGCATCATTCACTGCTTCTCAGTGCTAGAGGCATCACTACATACACCCTGGTTCGAATCCAGGCTGTATCACAACTGGCCGTGATTGGGAGTCCCATAGGGAGGCACACAACTGACCCAGCGTCGTCCGGGTTTGGCCGGTGTAGGCCGTCACTGTAAATAAGAATTTGTTCATAACTGATTTGCCTAGTTAAAAAAAGGTCAACTAAAATATGTAATAAACCAACGTATTCCTACTCAACCCCATAGGAATAGATTACAATAAGAGTAGTCCTGTGTGAATACAGTAACTCTCCCAGGTCAGGTAGAAGACCTATTTCAGAGGGGGCTATTTTTCAAGCACTGCTCTGGTGCGTTACAACAAACAGCGGATCACAGTTTGGGTCACAGAGAACAAGGTGTTCATTTGTCACGGAGACAGGGGTCCTATACAAATCGTTCATTATAATAAAGAAAAAGAAAGATGCATGAGAGGTAGTCTGGCCTACACGTGGCTCACACACACACACACACACACACACACACACACACACACACACACACACACACACACACACACACAGACACACACACACACACACACACAGACACACACACACACACACACACACACACACACACACACACACACACACACACACACAGACACACACACACACACACACACACACACACACACACACACACACACACACACACACACACACACATATATATGAAGTGGGTGGTTAATAATAAGACCATACTAAAGATGCATGGGACCAAACTGTGTGCTGATTAAAACAAGGGTCTATGTGTGACCCTACATGGAGGGAGTGTGTGTGCTGATTAAAACAAGGGTCTATGTGTGACCCTACATGGAGGGAGTGTGTGTGCTGATTAAAACAAGGGTCTATGTGTGACCCTACATGGAGGGAGTGTGTGTGCTGATTAAAACAAGGGTCTATGTGTGACCCTACAAGGAGGGAGTGTGTGTGCTGATTAAAACAAGGGTCTATGTGTGACCCTACATGGAGGGAGTGTGTGTGCTGATTAAAACAAGTGTCTATGTGTGACCCTACATGGAGGGAGTGTGTGTGCTGATTAAAACAAGGGTCTATGTGTGATCCTACTTGGAGGGAGTGTGTGTGCTAATTAAAACAAGGGTCTATGTGTGATCCTACATGGAGGGAGTGTGTGTGCCTGTCGCTTGCATTTCAGGCCTTTATCACAACTGTTTTCATACATGATAAAATGTTCAACCATTACACCACCTCACTTGTTCTTTTCAATCAGACTGAGCCCCTGAGCCCCTGGTGGTGAGATGGGAGCAGTTTGGCTGGATTCATGTAGGCGTCATCATCCTCTGTGATGTTGTCACTTCGCAGGGCTGCACTTCTGTTTTTCACACACACACACACACACACACACACACACACACACACACACACACACACACACACACACACACACACACACACACACACACACACACACACACACACACACTCTGTCACTTTGCAGGGCTTAGCTTCTGTTTGTGCCTTCTGTCGTGCAGGCTGTCCTGGAATTCCGCTGTTGCCATGGCAAACCTACTCTGATAGTACGGCCATTCCACTGTTCTGTGGAACATCCTCACATACTGCATCTTATGGCCACTGTAGAGCGCAGGTTCAGTACACACACACAAACATGATCAGACACAGAGAATGCATGGAGAAATGGAGCACGAGAGAGGGATTGGGGAGAGAAAGTGATGGGAAGGGAGAGAGATGGATGGGGTGAGAGCGAAAGAGGGAGGGGGGGATGGAGAGAGGTGGAGAAGGGGGAGTGGTGATGGAGGAGGGAGGACAAAAGGAGAGGGATTAGGAAGAGATCTTGGTGATTTGCAGTGTTTCTGCTGCCCGCGTGGGGAGGAGAGTTGACTGAGAGAGAGAGAGGAGAAAGAGAGGAGAAAAGGTAGAGGAGAGGTAGAGAAGAAAGGACGTGAGCAGAAAACAGGAGAGGATAAGAAGATTAATGGGGAGGCGAGAAAGAGAAAGAGAGACAGAGGATAGGAAGGAGAGATATATGTTGGAGGAAGATGAAGGAGAGAGAGAGGTCGAGGAAGATGAAGGAGAGAGAGAGGTCGAGGAAAGAGGGGAAATAGAGGAGAAATAGTTTGTGGTGACGCATGCATGCAAGAATGCTTTAGATAAAGACCGAAACATCAAACTGTCCTCCTTTATATTTACAATTGTATTCTGTCAATTCAACTTTATTTATTGTTTTGTTTAATGTTTCATTCCCTTCTCCAACGAACAGCCAACTCTTTCTAAATCACATCTACAGTCGTTCAGCCAGGGTTAAAGAGATGCAAGGCTCTTTTGGTCCATTTTCATCATTAAAACCAGTGTTTTGGGAACTGCTCCAAAACAGATTTTTTTCCCCCCTTTGTCACAGACTCCAAATACCACGTTTGAAACAGAAAACAGCTTCAGAAATCAGCACACAATGACTTCCTTTTGACAAGACCAGCACATGACAGCACAGATTACGGGATGAACGCATGAGACTGAAGAGAGAGGGAAAGAAAGACAGAAAGAGAGGAATTGACTGAAGATTTCTGTATAGACTAGAATGGTGGCGAGAAGTACAACAGATAGCAGGATAGCAACAGCAAAACCAGACAAGAGTGACAAGTTAATAACCAAACTGCTCTCTTCTCATCTTCAAACACCCCAGTGCTCCAGATGAAGTTCTGCAGCGCTGCAGTTCTTGACACAAACCGCTGCGCCTGGCACCTACTACCGTACCCCGTTCAAAGGCACTTCAATCTTTTGTTTAGCCCATTCACCCTCTGAATGGCACACATACAATCCATGTCTCAATCCATCTTTAACCTGTCTCCTCCCCTTCCTCTACACTGATTGCAGTGGATTTAACACGTGACATCAATAAGGGATCATAGCTTTCACCTGGTCAGTCTAGGTCATGGAAAGAGCAGGTGTTCTCAATATTTTGTACACGCAGTGTTTGTCCCAATCATCTGATTAGAATGTATTTTAATGAAACCTCTGAATACCTCGTTTCTCTGCCTCACAGACCAGGGTTTCTTAATCCTTCTTCCTTTCAATCTTTCATTCCCACACTCAGTCCTACATATTTCTCTTATAACCCAGTCTTATCACTTCTCTGTGGTCTCCATGCAGTCTCTCAGCCCTTAAAGCACTAGCCTGTTCTCCTCCATAGAGAGGGGGGGGGGGGTTCCCAGGCCTTCCATGCCCGGCTGGGCTCACTGCCCTGGGGGCAAAAAACTGCCACTTGACCCGTAGACCTCCAGGCTCCGAGGTCCAGACCTCATTGCAGCGACGTCAAAGAACCAACCCCACAACGGACCTCTTTATGGAACTTTTGGGCCTGTCATCAAAGAGAAACAAACTCACTCACTCACACACACACACACACATCAAAGAGAAACTGTATCAAACAACATTATTATCAAGTGACATCAGAAAGAGAGAGAAACAAAGGAAGGGGGAGGGGCACCATCCCTCAGACATAGTGATCTTCAACGAGATGAGTGGGGAATACGTGGCTGTATGAAGATAAGGGTGAAATTAAGCCGATTGGTCGATTGTGTGATGAGGGGTCCATTTGAGGGGTCCATTTGAGGGGTCTTAAGATTTGCCTGAGCAGAAAAAGTCACAGAAAGTCTAATTATTCTAAAACTCTCCAGAGCTCTCAGGACTTCAGACACATTGGGAAGAAGAAATAGCCTTCATTAAAAAGTCTCTCAAGTGTGCTTCGTTTCCCCAGTCAAACTTTGACACAGACTTTATTATGGTGTGGCGGTTGAACTTTCTATGACTTTCCAGTCAGTGTGCAGAATGCACTATGAATGGTTGCATGCAATGCATAAGGAGCTATAAACTGCTATGAACATTTATAACACATCTAATAATGCACAAAACACAGAGAGAGAGAGAGAGAGAGAGAGAGACAGAAAGAGAGAGAGGCAGAGACAGAGAGAGCGAGAGGAGACTGATAATAGTTTATCTGTTAGGTTCCATTACACCATGTTATATAGACTGGATAGTGTCTGAAGTAAAAAGGGTCTGAAATCTAGACTGTTCTTACTCTACTTCCCATATGCTGTGGAAATGTTTCTATATCAGATACCTTAACGGTAACTCACACACATATGCACGCACACACAAACACACGTGCATACACACAACGGCGTACACAGAGACTCAGACCAGAGCTGAGCAGCCTTGGTTTTCATGGTCAAACCACACTCACCTCTGGGCTCAACCACAGCAGTGGTATCTGCTGAAGAGCTCAGTAGATGTTCATCACACACATACACACACACACGGTTAAAAACGTTAAACCACTGTGGCGGGGAATCAGGTTACCTTACAAACCATCCCCCGGATCAATGCTGAAGGATTAATTACGGGAGATGAGCAGAGACAATACTAGGGCCAGCGTGTGTGTGTGTGCGCGCGTGTGTGTAATCTGATGAGGAATTAGATGTTTGACTTCACCCTTGTGAGGCAGGGGACGAGGAAGAGGCAATCTAGTCCCACTAAAGCTTTCAGACGTGAAACATTACACCCCCCCCCCCCCCCCCCCCCCCCCCCCCATACACACACACACACACACACACACACACTACTCCTTCGCAAAGAGACGGTGAAAGACGGCCTCTAAAACGTCCTTACATTGACTCCTTTGTCTTTCTACAAGGATGAAATAAACCTCCCTCCCTCCCTCCCTCTCTTCTTGCTCTCCTTGCTCTCCTGTCTCTTGTTTTCTGCCCTACTAGGCACATAGATTAGTCTTTGATGAGTGATGAAGAGTAGTCATATCTCTGGTTATTTTGACCATATAAAATGTCAGTTATTTACCTTACGGATAACCTTCAACTTATTCAATTATACAACTTACACTCTCTTTCCTTCAATCTCTCCCTTCCCACCATCTCTTCCGTAAAAATACTAAGCGTATTGCTCTTGACCTGCACGGTGTGACGCTGGCTACTCAACCTGCGCATAAATTACAAGGTATAATCTATTATTAATACAATTAGCATATAATTAGCATATACCCACAGCTCATAATCGAGGTCAGTAATTGGTGCTTAAATCAACACATTGTACCTTAATCATATTTAATTGAACAACGCCACTTAATATGCAATTAAGGCCAATTTTTGCCTTAAAGCATTTCCAAGTAGATATTTCCCCTGGTGTTCATGACTAACTGAGTAAGGAGCATGCTGTGAAACAATGATTGGATATTGTATTGTTAAGCAGAGGATAAATATTTGAGGGCCACCATGTGTAAAGTCAGGGACCACTGGACATTCCTAGGACCTAGTGACTCCAACTCTATGACCATGTGATGTTGGCCTCTTAGTTAGTCCAGTGTTTTCCAACAATAGTCCTCTAGTACCCCCAACAGTATACATTTGTTTTGTAACCCTAGATGAGCACACCTGATTCAACTTGTCAACTAATCATCAAGACCTCGATGGGTTGAATGAGGGGTGTTTGTCCAGCGCTACAACAAAAATGTATACTGTTGGGGGTTCTGAAGGACTGGAGTTGGAAAACACTGAGTTAGTCCATGGGCCAGCATTCAGTAGTCCTACCTCTCCTGGACAGCATTCAGTAGTCCTACCCCTCCTGGACAGCATTCAGTAGGCCTACCTCTCCTGGCCAACATTTAGTAGTCCTACCCCTCCTGGACAGCATTCAGTAGGCCTACCCCTCCTGGACAGCATTCAGGAGTCCTACCCCTCCTGGACAGCATTCAGTAGTCCTACCCCTCCTGGACAGCATTCAGTAGTCCTACCCCTCCCGGCCAGCATTCAGTAGTCCTACCCCTCCTGGCCAGCATTCAGTAGTCCTACCCCTCCTGGACAGCATTCAGTAGTCCTACCCCTCCTGGACAGCATTCAGTAGTCCTACCCCTCCTGGACAGCATTCAGTAGGCCTACCCCTCCTCACCAGCATTCAGTAGTCCTACCCCTCCTGGACAGCATTCAGTAGTCCTACCCCTCCTGGACAGCATTCAGTAGGCCTACCCCTCCTCACCAGCATTCAGTAGGCCTACCCCTCCTGGACAGCATTCAGTAGGCCTACCCCTCCTCACCAGCATTCAGTAGGCCTACCCCTCCTCACCAGCATTCAGTAGTCCTACCCCTCCTGGACAGCATTCAGTAGTCCTACCCCTCCTGGACAGCATTCAGTAGGCCTACCCCTCCTGGACAGCATTCAGTAGGCCTACCCCTCCTGGACAGCATTCAGTAGGCCTACCCCTCCTCACCAGCATTCAGTAGGCCTACCCCTCCTGGACAGCATTCAGTAGACCTACCCCTCCTGGCCAGCAGGAGATGCTGTTTTAGTGTCTCACCTAGATAAGGTTCCACCTTGTCCTCTAAGACAAGGTTCTCCAACCATGTTCCTGGAGAACTACCCTTGTGGGTTTTCGCTCCAACCCCAGTTGTAACTAACCTGATTCAGCTTATCAACCAGCTAATTATTCGAATCAGGTGTGCTAGATTAGGGTTGGAGTGAAAACCTACAGGATGGTTGCTCTACAGGAACAGGGTTGGAGAGCCCTGCTCTAAGGGGAATCTTTGCTTACACCTATCTAATCATATCAGAGGGAGTAGTAGGGGCTAGGGGTTAGGGACAAGGGGTTGGTTTGGGATTGGATACGCCTCTCTCTCCTGCCCTCTGTTATTCCCTCCAACACTAATGATAACAAACCCTGGGTCTGCACAGACTGGAGGGTATGTTGGTTTGGAAAATCTGCTTTGTTAGCAATGTGTGTATGTGTGTTTGTGTGTGTGATCCGTTGTGTAAACAGGACTATTGGCTGGGTGGGGGTGTGCGGGTCAACAATGTGCTGAGTGCATGAGAACGGCAAGATAAGGACAGTGTGTTTGTGGAATAGACAATAGCTGTGTGGAACCAGACAAGCATAGGGTGGAAATGATTGGATGTGTGTGTGTGTGTGTGTGTGTGTGTGTGTGTGTGTGTGTGTGTGTGTGTGTGTGTGTGTGTGTGTGTGTGTGTGTACAAGCGTAGGGCTAATAGGTGTAGACAGGGGAAGTTACAGATATAAAAACAACCAGATGATGTATCTCTTACCAGCTCTCCTCCTCTCTCCCTTGCTTTCTCTCTTTCCCCATTTTCCTTCTCTCTCTCCAGTCCACTGGAGAAGTAGACAACGTGTGAAGTATAACAAGTCCATTTCCAAACTGCACAGTTAATTAAGGGTAGTTGAAATCACAGTGTCAAAAAATGAGGGTTACATTGACTCTACTGGGAGTTAACCCTCAGGAAAGTGATACGCTCCCTGGAGTTAGTGTTGCTAACTGGAGTTCATTAGGACGGAGTACTTTTAACTCCATTAAGAGTAACCAGCGACAGGGAGTTAAATCTACTGTGTGTAGTTATGCACAGATGTGGGATGGGCCTCATTCTCATATTTTCCAGGATGCTCTGCAACAGGTAGATTTTTCAGTGTTTTTGCTTGTACATTGATTGTTTTTGATCTTATGCTAAACAAAGATAAGGAACATTTTTATGAACATATCCAATCTGTATGTGGTTGGATTTATAGCAACAGTTAGTGAGATAGTTGTTCCAGTTTACATGGTATTCTGACAGGTATTTTAAATGCAAGTTGTGAGTGATGTAAAAGCGCAGGATATCCTCCTGCATGCTGGCTTCCAACAGAGATTGGATATCACATTGCAAATTACCATAATGTGACACGTTAAGAAATATTCAAGTAATGCTTTACACCCTTAAAATACAAAGGAAGTAAACGGAAAGAGAAATGTAATTCAAAACAACACAGAAAGATGTAAAATGGCAAGCACGTTGATTAAAAACAACAACAACAATGACAATTGAAGTTAAACTCTGAGAGGATATTTACTCCATTTAGTGTCATTTTAATTCCAAAAATAACACCATGACCAGAGTAGTTTTAACCCCAAATTAGTGTTACAATTAGTTACCATTTCTGCTCCTCTCACCATAGAAATCCTTTATTTTCTATGGTAGAGTAGGTCAGGGCGTGACTAGGGTTTAGTCTAGTTTATTATTTCTATGTGGGGTTTGTCACGCCCTGACCATAGAGAGCTTTTTATTCTCTATGTTGTTTAGGCCGGGGTGTGACTAGGGCGGGTTATCTAGGTGATTTATACATCTATGTTGGCCTGGTATGGTTCCCAATCAGAGGCAGCTGTTTATCGTTGTCTCTGATTGGGGATAACATTTAGGCAGCCATTTCCCCTTTGTGCTTTGTGGGATCTTGTCTATGGATGGTTGCCTGTTAGCACTATTGTTAGCTTCATGTTTCGTTTTGAGATGTATTGTTTTTGGATTTGCTGCGAGTTTCACTTAGAAATAAAAAGATGTGGAACCAAGATCACGCTGCGCTTTGGTCCACTTATTATAACGAACGTGACAGAGTTCTAGGTTTGATTTTCTATGTTTGTGATTGTGTATGATTCCCAATTAGAGGCAGCTGGTAATCGTTGTCTCTAATTGGGGATCATACTTAAGTAGCATTTTTTTTCCACCTGTGGGTTATGGGTTATTGTTTTTGTTTAGTTGCCTGTTCGCACTGCAGTGTCGTCTCGGTTTGTTTATTCTTTATTTGTTTTGTATTTGCTTAAGTTTCACTTCATTCATTAAAAGTATGTGGAACTCAAAGCACGCTGCGCCTTGGTCCGACCATCATTATTACCAACATCGTGACAGAATATCCCATCACACCAGGACCAAGCAGCGTGCTACAATGGGGAAAATAAGTTGGACCTGGGAGGAAATAATGGAAGGACAGGAGATCCTTCCTTGGCAGGAGTCACAGCAGACGGAAGGAGATAATGGAGAACAGCGCCGACGCCAGGGTTCGTGGCCACGACGCAAGCCCAAGAAGCAGCCTCAAAAAAAAATTGGAGGGGGCACACGGAGTGGTCGGCGACGCTAAGGGGTGAGTCAGAGACCGAGGAGGAATATTGGGACAGATTGAGCGAGGAGTGGGCGGCGAAAGTTGAGGGGAATGAACCAGAGACTGTCAGTGAGTTGAGGGAGAATGTGGAGGAGAGAAAAATGAGAGAGTTATTGAATTGGTAGAGGATGCACAACATTTGTCCTAAGGAGCGTGTTATCGATTTAAAGCCACCTGAGTCAGATCTCCGTACTCATCCTGAGAAGTGTGTTAAAGTTCCGGTACAAGTGATGCCGGCTATACGCACCCGGTCTCCAGTACGCCTTCCCAGCCCAGTACGTCCTGTGCCAACTCCCCGTACTCAACGTGGGGAGCGTGTGACCGGTCAGACACCATGTTTTGCACTGTGTCTCCAGTGCGCATCCACAGCCCAGTACGTCCTGTGCCAGCTCCCCGCACTTGCCGTGCGAAAGTGGGCATCCGTCCAGGACGGGTCAGCATGCCTGGTCTCCAGTGCGCCTCGTCAGTCCAGGATATCCTGCGCCGGCTCTACGCACTATGTCCCCAAGGCACCTTCACAGTCCAGAGCTTCAGGAGATGGTTCCCAGTCCAGAGCTTCAGGAGATGGTTCCCAGTCCAGAGCTTCAGGTGATGGTTCCCAGTCCAGAGCTTCAGGCGATGGTTCCCAGTCTAGAGCTTCCGGCGACAGTTCCCAGTTCAGAGCTTCCGGCAACGTTTCACAGTCCAGAACTCTCAACGACGGTCCACAGTCTGGAACCTCCAACAACGGTCCACAGTCTGAAACATCCAACGACGTTCCACGGTCCGGAACCTCCTGAGATGGTCTACGGTCCAGAACCTCCTGAGACGGTTCACGGTCCGGAACCTCCTGAGACGGTTCACGGTCCGGAACCTCCTGAGACGGCCCACGGTCCGGAACCTCCTGAGATGGTCCATCTCTCTCTCCCTCACTCCATCTCTCTCCCCCTCCATCTCTCTCACACTCCATCTCTCTTTCCCTCACTCCATCTCTCTCTCCCTCACTCCATCTCTCTCTCCCTCACTCCAACTCTCTCTCCCTCACTCCAACTCTATCTCCTTCACTCCATCTCTCTCCCTCACTCCATCTCTCTCTCCCTCACTCCATCTCTCTCCCTCACTCAATCTCTCTCTCCCTCACTCAATCTCTCTCTCCCTCACTCCATCTCTCTCTCCTTCACTCCATCGCTCTCCCTCACTCCATCTCTCTCCCTCACTCCATCTCTCTCTCCCTCACTCCATCTCTCTCCCTCACTCCATCTCTCTCTCCTTCACTCCATCTCTCTCTCCCTCACTCCATCTCTCTCTCCCTCACTCCATCTCTCTCCCCCTCCATCTCTCTCTCACACTCCATCTCTCTTTCCCTCACTCCATCTCTCTCCCTCACTCCATCTCTCTCTCCCTCACTCCAACTCTCTCTCCCTCACTCCAACTCTCTCTCCTTCACTCCATCTCTCTCCCTCACTCCATCTCTCTCTCCCTCACTCCATCTCTCTCCCTCACTCAATCTCTCTCTCCCTCACTCAATCTCTCTCTCCCTCACTCTATCTCTCTCTCCTTCACTCCATCGCTCTCCCTCACTCCATCTCTCTCCCTCACTCCATCTCTCTCTCCCTCACTCCATCTCTCTCCCTCACTCCATCTCTCTCTCCCTCACTCCATCTCTCTCTCCCTCACTCCAACTCTCTCTCCTTCACTCCATCTCTCTCCCTCACTCCATCTCTCTCTCCTTCACTCCATCTCTCTCCCCCTCACTCCATCTCTCTCCCTAACTCCATCTCTCTCTCCCACACTCCATCTCTCTCTCCCACACTCCATCTCTCTCTCCCTCACTCCATCTCTCTCTCCCTCACTCCATCTCTCTCCCTCACTCCAACTCTCTCCCTCACTCCATCTCTCTCTCCCTCACTCCATCTCGCTCTGAGTTTATTTGTTTGTTACTGATTTTCTATGGAACGAGAGAGGAGAGTTTTGGAGATACCGCACACACACACACATGTACACACACGTATACACACACACATGCGTATACGCACACACACATACACACACACGCACACGCACACACACTGGTCTCAGTTATTACCAGATATAAGAGCTCCATCACATTCTCATAAAAACAATACTCTACGCATAAATTATCTAACAATATTACAGAAGTGTAATATTTCCACTAGTGCCAAAATACATTAACTGAAGGGTTAGTTTCCCCGCAAGGCTTAAACACACACACACACACACACACACACACACACACACACACACACACACACACACACACACACACACACACACACACACACACACACACACACACACACACACAGGGCTATAGCCTTATTTGAGGAGCAGAACTATAATGTAATCATACACAGAGTAGATGGTTTTATCTCCAGCCTGCTCCTCACAAGCAGATCATTGCTAATATCTTCACAGCGAGTGAGAATGTATTCCCCTGAGAGAGAGATAGAGAGAGGGCGCTCTATGTATATATACAAATAGATGGGAAAGCTTAACCATGGTAACTAGTAAGTTACAACCTGGTGAGGACACTGACAGAGAAAGGCAGAGAACAAAATAGAAGGCACAGAAAGGAACAGAGTGAAAGAAAGTAAGAGGATAGTTGATGTGTGTGTGTGTGTGTGTGTGTGTGTGTGTGTGTGTGTGTGTGTGTGTGTGTGTGTGTGTGTGTGTGTGTGTGTGTGTGTGTGTGTGTGTGTGTGTGTGTGTGTGTGTGTGTGTGTGTGTGTGTTAACCATCGCTCCAGGCGATCCTTTATGAAGACTTCTTGTTCAAAGAAACGTGGGTCTTGAGTCAACGCTTTTACTCTTTCTCACACACACAAACACGAGTCAACTAGCTCAAGGGTGAAATTACCATTCTCAGAGGCTCTGCTCTTATGTTGATAAACACTGATTCTGCCATTGTGCTTGGTCTTTAGGATCACACACCCTTACTTACCAATATAAACACACACATACTGGTCTCCATGTTGTGTATTTCTGTGTGTTGCAGATCCCTATCTGCACCATTGTGTGTTTTGTTCATTGTTCCATGGTGTGTATTTCTGCGTTTCAACTAATCAAGGTGTGTATTATTGTTCCATACAGGTGTGTGTTTTGTGTGGTAGTTTTATAAGTGTGTATTTTTCCGTGCAGGTGTGTGTGAGTGGTATTTTTGGAGGAGTGTATTATTTCCATAGAGTTACCCTGAATCGAGTCCTTTAGCAGAACAACTACCTCATCATGGGGGTACGTGGGTAAACAGGAGGGCAAAATGAGAGATCTAACAAGAGACTGGAGAGATAAAAAGAGACAAAAGCCAGTCAAAGAACAGTGGTGTATTTATCACACACACACACACACACACACAGGCTTGTACGCTTGCACGCACACACACACACATACTGATTGCCCTCCTGTGGAAGGTAAGTCATACTCTGCTCCGAGGCTGTATGATATTAGACAGAGTGACAGAATGACAGACCGGTTTGATAGGAAGAGGGCAGGAACAAGGGATGATGGATGAGGGAGGGATAGAGATGAAGGGATGAGTGGGAGTGAAAGTGAAAGGCCCCCCTTTGTTCCACAAAGCCTCCTCGCTCTCTCCTTCTCTAATGTTGTTTTCTGATCTGTTCCTCTTCAAAGTGTAAAGTCTGTTTTATCAACTTCAAAACTCCTCTCTGTTGCCTTATCTAACATCTCATTTACTCACTGGGTAATATGACATGGAGAGAGAGCCTGTTAGCTCCCTATTTCTCTCTCCCGATCTCTCTCTCCTTCCCTCCCCCCCCTATCTCACTCTCCCTCTCTCCCCCCTCACTCTCCCTCAAACCCCCTTCCTCTCACCCCCCTCTTTCTCTTGCTCTCTTTCTCCCTCCCCTTCTCTCTCTCCCTCCCTGCCCCCTCTCTCTCTCCCTCCCCCTCGCTCGCTCTCCCTCCCCCTCGCTCGCTCTCCCTCCCCTCTCTCTCCCCCTTTTTATCTCACTCTCTCGCCCCCTCACCTCTGCACTTTAGACAGCAGAGAGAGATTGAGCACCTGTTAGTTTCATGTTTGGTCAAATCAGTATCATTTTCCTTTGATTGGTGGTGAAGATGGAGAGAAGAGGTAGTGGAAGTGAGAGGGAAAAAGAAAAAGAGTGAGAGGGAGAAAAAAAGAGATGGAGATTCACAGGGCACAGATCTGTGTTTGATGTCCGCCAACTAGCATATCTTTGTATTTAAGACTGCGCTGGTAGTATACCCAGGAACCACAACACAGCCTCCCCTCTTGCATGCAAAGCAACATCGTTGTGTTATCTATGTGAGAAAGGGGCATGCTAATTTCACTGGCTGTCACATACATTGCACCCACACACATACACATTTCTAACACACACACACACACACACACACACACACACACACACACACACACACACACACACACACACACACACACACACACACACACACAGCAGTCACACTCTCCACTAATCAGTAGGAATGTTTTCTCAGACAGAGACATTTTTCCACCCAGCACATTACAATGCTGTGTGTGGGTGGGTGGGTATGTGTAAAAATAATGGTTTACATTGAAAGATCACATGGTGTTACATACGTACGCACAGTAAGAAAGAAAGGAAGAAAGAGAGAAAGAGAGACATGGCAACACAATGACATTGACATTTATGGCAATGTTCATTTGCAACTCTTCAGACACACACACACAGATACACACACACACACAGACAGACACACACACACACACACACACACACAGACAGACAGACACACACAGGCATACACACAAACAGACATACACACAGACAGACAGACAGACAGACAGACAGACAGACACACACAGGCATACACACAAACAGACAGACACACACAGACAGACACACAGACACATTACAGTTTTTTTCGATTGCTAAACGACAGTGGACACAACTGGAGTCACATGTGCAAAACTCTAACTACAGTCTGCACAGCAGCAGTTCATGTGGACCAAACTCTAGTTCGTTTTTCATTGCTTGAACACAGTTTTCAAAACTCTACACACTTATCCCATGACTTTAACCACAACCTGCACAACACTGTGGATTTACAGCACTTTGTTCAAATGCTAACACACTGCTGTCAAAACTGTGAACCACACATTCAAAACGGAATAGATTTCAGCCTTGTGCCTTTCAAACACTGCTGATTGCAATTTCAGCTGAAAGGCTAAGCAGGTGTCTTGTTTTAGACTTGTTAGTGAACACACACACATATTACAGTATATATAGGTAGAGCTCAGAAAGACTCATTTTGGAAATGGAACAAGGAAGATGGGTTCATGGAGGGAGAAGGGTGGCAGGGAGAGGGCAGATGTGTGGAGGAAGACAAAGAAGACAAAGAGCTGTTATTTCAGATGAAATAAGGGCTACACTTATAGACCATGTCGTGAACCATGGTCTCTCATTGAGAGAGGCAGGGTTGAGGGTGCGACCCAATCTGCAAAGATCCACAGTGGCATCTGTAATGCGAATTTTCCATCATGCAAACAGGTGAGAGTTACATCCTTACAGTAAATGAAAACATTACAGGAATCTATTTTGCATTGCAATTATAGAATATTTACACAGATATATATTACAGTAAGTTTGACTGTAAAATATATTTTTACAACAGGACCCAAAGGCTGCCCCCAACAGGGGGAAGAGGAAAAATATTTTCAGATGCGCAGGAAAATGCTATTGTTGACATGGTTGTTGTCAACAATGCAAAACAACTGCGGGAGATTCAAGATAGAGTGCTGGCTGATAATGATATATTTGAAAATGTTAATTCTGTCAGCACAACAACTATTGCTCAAGTCCTAAAGAAACACCAAGTTACAATGAAACAGTTATACACTGTACCGTTCGAGAGAAACAGTGAACGGGTAAAAGAGCAAAGATACCAATATGTCCAGGTAAGACGTCTGAGGTTACGTACACAGCTATACAAAATATTTACAGTAAAAAAAACACTAGCATTTCTACAGTAAAACTGTGCACTTACTGTTTTTCAGAGAGTAATGGAGGTGGAAGCACTGGAAAGACCACATTCATTTGTATTTATCGATGAAGCTGGATTTAACCTTGCCAAAACACGGCACAGAGGAAGGAATGTTATAGGTCAAAGGGCCACTGTGGAGGTTCCAGGCCAAAGGGGGGGAAATATCACCATGTGTGCTGCAATGGCCAATGATGGTTTGCTTCTCAACACACCACTCATTGGCCCATACAACACAGAAAGGCTTATAGCTTTCCTAGAACAGCTCTATGCTCAGCTAGTGCCAGCAGAACAGGGGGAGCCAGTAAGAAACCCCCAAGATTTGTCATAGTTTGCGATAACGTTGCTTTTCACCACTCTGCAGCTGTCACAGATTGGTTTGCAGCACATCACAGATTTATGGTTTTGTACCTGCCTGCATATTCACCCTTCCTCAACCCAATAGAGGAGTTTTTATCTGCCTGGAGGTGGAAAGTGTTTGGTCACCACCCACATGACCAAATGTCTCTTTTGGAAGCCATGCGTGCCGGATGTGAGGACACGAGTCCTGTAGGACTGCCAGGGATGGATAAGGCACTCCAGAAGGTTCTTCCCCAGGTGCATGGCAAGAGAAAACATTAGATGTGATGTTGAAGAAAACCTGTGGCCTGATGCTAGAGAGAGGCAGAATTAGCCCCTCAATTATTTGTTCGAATTACAGTATGTACTTTTAGTTTCTACCTTTTTTTCTCATTACTGTAATTCCATAAATTACTACAGACTATTGAAGCAAACTGCTAATTTTCATTTACCTTAAAGAATTGTTATGTTCTAAAAATTTTAATAAATCATGTGAAAGAATGTCACTCTTTTCTTTGAAGAAAATATTACTTTGTATGAAGTCACTGAAATTGTTCAAACTGTAAAGATGAAAAGTTTGTATTTTCTGTATTGGTGTTTGATGCTAGTGTTTTTACTCTCAGTGTGTTCTGAGTGACAGTGTGTGTTATCTCAGTGAGGGTTGTGCATAGTGTTTGGCTGCACTGAGCGTGTTTTGAGCCATGTGTTAAGATTTGTGTTGCTTGGAATGAGTTTTGCAGGTGATGTGAACTGTTTAGCTCAGGTGACTGTTGGTAGTGCAGACTGTAGTTAGAGTTTTGCACATGTGACTCCAGTTGTGCCCACTGTCGTTTAGCAATCGAAAAAAACTGTAATCAGAAACATAAGTAGAGGACAAACACATCAATATGTAGACAGGATTTTAAAAAGTATGTAACCTTTATTTAACTAGGCAAGTCAGTTAAGAACAAATTCTTCTTAAGAATCATGGCCTATCCTGGCCAAACCTGGACAGCGCTGGGCCAATTGTGCACCGCCCTATGGGACTCCCAGTCACGGCTGGATGTGATACAGCCTGGATCACAGGAGGAGGGAGGGAAGCTCATCTTTCAGGTTTTCTGGAAAAGCACTGAAATAGATTGGATCAGCACTGAATGTTGATGAGTGTGGTGTGTTTGTGCATGTGTCCATGTGTCATTAATGATGATCAGCAACCTTGTTAATTGAGGAAGCCACACTGCTTAGATGAGGTTCTGCTTAGTGACGCACAGACACACACACACATTTCTGTCTTGTCTTTGTGCAAGTGTGGATGTGTGTGAAGGTGTTAAATCTCGTAGGATCCAAGCAACAGAAACTAATTTTGGCTGGTACATCAGTGAAAGCCTAAGGCTCTCATTCATCCAGCCTAGGGGGGGGGGTAGAGCTTCCATTTCTCCCCGCTTATCATCTCTCTTCTCTGGACTTGGCCTGGCAGGAGGCCTGGGCACCACACTATACCTCCAGGCACGGCAGATAGGAACCAATCACTCACACCAAAAGAGCTGCCCAGGGGCTCCCAATGCAGATAGGTACTAGCAAATCAACATAACCAGGTGTGTGTGTGTGTGTGTGTGTGTGTGTGTGTGTGTGTGTGTGGGGCTGGGATTATCTAAATGAACTGATATTGCTTTGCTGCAGCAATATTGATTGTAAGACCAACAACCTCGACGTCATTCCTCAGATTCAGAATGTTGCTTATGACTTGCAATGTTTTGGTTCACAACTGAAAGTTCTGAAGTAAAAAACATCCAACACAGTGCAGGGGACAGATAATGCTTTAAATAAAGACATGAGAATATTCATTATATACAGTATACTAATATGTACTGTCATACACACACACATACAGTGCCTTCAGAAAGTATTCATACCCCCAAATTAATTAGAAATGAAAAGCCAAAATGTCTTGAGTCAATAAGTGTTTAAACCTTTTGTTATGCCAGGCCTAAATAAGTTCCGGAGTAGAAATGTGCTTAACAAGTTGCATAATAAGTTGCATGGACTCACTCTCCATGCAAATATAGTGTTTATCGTGATTTTGGAATGACTACCTCATCTCTGCACGCCACACATACAATTATCTGTAAGGTCCCTCAGTCGAGCAGTGAATTCTAAACACAAATTCAACCACAAAGACCAGGGAAGTGTTCCAATGCCTCGAAAAGAAGGGCACCTATTAGTAGATGGGTAAAAAAACTAAACAGACATTGAATATGCCTTTGAGGATGGTGAAGTTATTAATTACACTTTGAATGGAAACCTCGAAGGGATTTCACAATGAGGCCAATGGTGACTTTAAAACAGTTACAGAGTTTAATGGCTGTGATAGGAGAAAACTGGGGATGGATCAACAACATTGTAGTTACTCCACAATACTAACCTAAATGACAGAGGGAAAAGAAGGAAGCCTGTACAGAATACAAATATTCCAAAACATGCATCCTGTTTGCAACACGGCAGTAAAGTAATGCCGCAAAAAAATGTGTCAGAGCAATTCACTTTTTGTCCTGAATACAAAGTGTTATGTTTGGGGCAAATCCCGAGTGGCTCCCGTGTGGAGCGGCAATCTAAGGCACTGCATCTCAGTGCAAGAGGTGTCACTACAGTAACTGGTTCAAATCCAGGCTGTATCACATCCGGTCGTGATTGGGAACCCCATAGGGCGGCGCACAATTGGCCCAGCGTCGTCTGGGTTTGGCTGGAGTAGACCCGTGATTCTAAATAAGAATTTGTTCTTAACTGGCTTGCCTAGTTTAAAAAAAGATATATGTAATCCAAGACCACACATTACTGAATACCACTCTTCATATTTTCAAGCATAGTGGTGGCTGCATCATGTTATGGGAATGCTTGTAATCGTTAAGGATTGGAGAGTTTTTCAGCATAAAAAAATACATGGAATGGAGGTAAGCACAGTCAAAACCCTAGAGTAAAACCTGGTTCAGTCTGCTTTCCACCAGTCACTGAGATATGAATGTCATGTATTGTCATGTTGTGTCTTTCTGTCCTTTCCTTTCACCCTGTCTCCCTCTGCTGGTCGTACTAGGTTACCGTTTCTGTCCCTCTTTTCCCCAGCTGTTCCTTGTCTTCTCTGACTACCTCATTCACCCCTTTTCCCACCTGTTCCCTTTTTCCCTCTGATTAGGTCCCTATATCTCTCTCTGTTTCTGCTCCTGTCTTTGTCGGATTCTTGTTTGTGTGTCTCATGCCTGAACCAGACTATCATTGTGTTTGCTGCAACCTTGTCCTGTCCTGTCGGAATCTACCTGTCCATCTGAGCCCACGTGTGTTCATCATTAAAGAAACTCTGTTTGTTAATTCGCTTTTGGGTCCTCATTCACGCACCTGACAGAAGAATCCGACCAAGAATGGACCCAGCGACTTCGGATCCTCTCCACTCAGCCGTCGAGATCCAGGGAGCGATGCTAGGCAGACACGAGCAGGAATTGTCTGCTGCTCGACATGCCGTTGAGACCCTGGCCACCCAAGTCTCCAACCTCACAGAACAGGTTCACCATCTCCGCCTCGATCCACCGGCCACTTCCAGGGCTTTCGAATCTCCGGAGCCCAGAATCAATAACCCGCCGTGTTACTCTGGGGAGCCCACTGAATGCCGCTCGTTCCTCACCCAGTGTGATATTGTGTTTTCTCTCCAGCCCAACACTTACGCCAGGAGCACTGCTCGTGTCGCCTACGTCATATCTCTCCTTACTGGACGGGCTCGTGAGTGGGGCACGGCAATCTGGGAGGCAAGGGCTGAGTGTACTAACCAGTATCAGGACTTTAAGGAGGAGATGATACGGGTTTTTGATCGATCTGTTTTTGGGGAGGAGGCTTCCAGGGCCCTGTCTTCCCTATGTCAAGGCAATCGATCCATAACAGACTACTCTATTGAGTTTCGCACTCTTGCTGCCTCCAGTGGCTGGAACGAGCGGGCTTTGCTCGCTCGTCTTCTGGAGGGTCTCCGCGCAGAGGTAAAGGATGAGATTCTCTCCCGGGAGGTTCCTTCCAGCGTGGATTCCTTGATTGAACTCGCTATTCGCATTGAGCGCCGGGTTGATCTTCGTCACCGAGCTCGTGGAAAGGAGCTCGCGTTCTCCGTTGCCCCCCTCTCCGCATCACTACCATCTTCCTCTGCCGGCTCGGGAGCTGAGCCTATGCAGCTGGGAGGTATCCGCATCTCGACTAAGGAGAGGGAACGGAGAATCACCAACCGCCTCTGTCTCTATTGCGGTCCTGCTGGTCATTTTGTCACTTCATGTCCAGTAAAAGCCAGAGCTCATCAGTAAGCGGAGGGCTACTGGTGAGCGCTACTACTCCTGTCTCTCCTTCAAGATCCTGCACTACCTTGTCGGTCCATCTACGCTGGACCGGTTCGTCAGCTTCCTGCAGTGCCTTAATAGACTCTGGGGCGGAGGGCTGTTTTATGGACGAGACCTGGGCTCGGGAACATGACATTCCTCTCAGACAGTTAAGGGAGTCCACGGCCTTGTTCGCCCTGGATGGTAGTCCTCTCCCCAGGATTCAGCGTGAGACGCTACCTTTAACCCTCACTGTTTCTGGTAATCATAGCGAAACCATTTCTTTTTTAATTTTTCGTTCACCTTTTACACCTGTTGTTTTGGGCCATCCCTGGCTAGTTTGTCATAATCCTTCCATTAATTGGTCTAGTAATTCTATCCTCTCCTGGAACGTCTCTTGTCATGTGAAATGTTTAATGTCTGCTATCCCTCCTGTTTCCTCTGTCTCTTCTTCACAGGAGGAGCCTGGTGATTTGACAGGGGTGCCGGAGGAATATCACGATCTGCGCACGGTGTTCAGTCGGTCCAGGGCCACCTCTCTTCCTCCACACCGGTCGTATGATTGTAGTATTGATCTCCTTCCGGGAACCACTCCCCCCCGGGGTAGACTATACTCTCTGTCGGCTCCCGAACGTAAGGCTCTCGAGGATTATTTGTCTGTAGCTCTTGACGCCGGTACCATAGTCCCCTCCTCCTCTCCCGCCGGAGCGGGGGTTTTTTTTGTCAAGAAGAAGGACGGGTCTCTGCGCCCCTGCATAGATTATCGAGGGCTGAATGACATAACAGTGAAGAATCGTTATCCGCTTCCTCTTATGTCTTCAGCCTTCGAGATCCTGCAGGGAGCCAGGTTTTTCACTAAGTTGGACCTTCGTAACGCTTACCATCTCGTGCGCATCAGGGAGGGGGACGAGTGGAAGACGGCGTTTAACACTCCGTTAGGGCACTTTGAATACCGGGTTCTTCCTTTCGGCCTCGCTAACGCTCCAGCTGTCTTTCAGGCATTAGTCAATGATGTCCTGAGAGACATGCTGAACATCTTTGTTTTCGTTTACCTTGACGATATCCTGATTTTTTCACCGTCACTCCAGATTCATGTTCAGCACGTTCGACGTGTCCTCCAGCGCCTTTTAGAGAATTGTCTTTTTGTGAAGGCTGAGAAGTGCACTTTTCATGCCTCCTCCGTCACATTTCTCGGTTCTGTTATTTCCGCTGAAGGCATTAAGATGGATCCCGCTAAGGTCCAAGCTGTCATTGATTGGCCCGCCCCTAAGTCACGCGTCGAGCTGCAGCGCTTTCTCGGCTTCGCGAACTTCTATCGTCGTTTCATCCGTAATTTTGGTCAGGTGGCAGCTCCTCTCACAGCCCTTACTTCTGTCAAGACGTGCTTTAAGTGGTCCGTTTCCGCCCAGGGAGCTTTTGATCTCCTCAAGAATCGTTTTACATCCGCTCCTATCCTTGTTACACCTGACGTCTCTAGACAGTTCGTTGTCGAGGTTGACGCGTCAGAGGTGGGCGTGGGAGCCATTCTTTCTCAGCGCTCCCTCTCTGACGACAAGGTCCACCCATGCGCGTATTTTTCTCATCGCCTGTCGCCGTCGGAACGTAACTATGATGTGGGAAACCGCGAACTGCTCGCCATCCGGTTAGCCCTAGGCGAATGGCGACAGTGGTTGGAGGGGGCGACCGTTCCTTTTGTCGTTTGGACTGACCATAGGAACCTTGAGTACATCCGTTCTGCCAAACGACTTAATGCGCGTCAGGCGCGTTGGGCGCTGTTTTTCGCTCGTTTCGAGTTCGTGATTTCTTATCGTCCGGGCTCTAAGAACACCAAGCCTGATGCTTTATCTCGTCTCTTCAGTTCTTCAGTAGCCTCCACTGACCCCGAGGGGATTCTCCCTGAGGGGCGTGTTGTCGGGTTGACTGTCTGGGGAATTGAGAGGCAGGTAAAGCAAGCGCTCACTCACACTCCGTCGCCGCGCGCTTGTCCTAGGAACCTTCTTTTCGTTCCCGTTCCTACTCGTCTGGCCGTTCTTCAGTGGGCTCACTCTGCCAAGTTAGCCGGCCACCCTGGCGTTCGGGGTACGCTTGCTTCCATTCGCCAGCGTTTTTGGTGGCCCACCCGGGAGCATGACACGCGTCGTTTCGTGGCTGCTTGTTCGGTCTGCGCGCAGACTAAGTCCGGTAACTCCCCTCCTGCCGGCCGTCTCAGGCCGCTTCCCATTCCCTCTCGACCGTGGTCTCACATCGCCTTAGATTTTGTCACCGGACTGCCTTCGTCAGCGGGGAAGACTGTTATTCTTACGGTTGTCGATAGGTTCTCTAAGGCGGCTCATTTCATTCCCCTTGCTAAGCTTCCTTCTGCTAAAGAGACGCCACAAATCATCATCGAGAATGTTTTCAGAATTCATGGCCTTCCGTCAGACGTCGTTTCGGACAGAGGTCCGCAATTCACGTCTCAATTTTGGAGGGAGTTTTGCCGTTTGATTGGGGCTTCCGTCAGTCTCTCTTCCGGCTTTCACCCCCAGTCTAACGGTCAAGCAGAACGGGCCAATCAGACTATTGGTCGCATCTTACGCAGTCTTTCTTTTCGCAACCCTGCGTCTTGGTCAGAACAGCTCCCCTGGGCAGAATACGCCCACAACTCGCTTCCTTCGTCTGCGACCGGGCTATCTCCTTTTCAGAGTAGCCTCGGGTACCAGCCTCCGCTGTTCTCATCTCAGTTCGCCGAGTCCAGCGTCCCCTCCGCTCAGGCTTTTGTCCTACGTTGCGAGCGCACCTGGAAGAGGGTCAGGTCTGCACTTTGCCGTTATAGGACGCAGACTGTGAGGGCTGCTAATAAGCGTAGAACTAAGAGTCCTAGATATTGTCGCGGTCAGAGAGTTTGGCTCTCCACTCAGAACCTTCCCCTTAAGACGGCTTCTCGCAAGTTGACCCCGCGGTTCATTGGTCCGTTCCGTATTTCTCGGGTCATTAATCCTGTCGCAGTTCGACTTCTTCTTCCGCGATACCTTCGTCGCGTCCACCCGGTCTTCCATGTCTCCTGTATCAAGCCCGTTCTTCGCGCCCCCGCTCGTCTTCCCCCCCCCCCCCCCCATCCTTGTCGAGGGCGCACCCATCTACAGGGTCCGTAGGATTTTGGACATGCGTCCTCGGGGCCGTGGTCACCAGTACCTCGTAGATTGGGAGGGGTACGGTCCTGAGGAGAGGAGTTGGGTTCCCTCTCGGGACGTGCTGGACCGTGCGCTGATCGAGGATTTCCTCCGTTGCCGCCAGGTTTCCTCCTCGAGTGCGCCAGGAGGCGCTCGGTGAGTGGGGGGGTACTGTCATGTATTGTCATGTTGTGTCTTTCTGTCCTTTCCTTTCACCCTGTCTCCCTCTGCTGGTCGTACTAGGTTACCGTTTCTGTCCCTCTTTTCCCCAGCTGTTCCTTGTCTTCTCTGACTACCTCATTCACCCCTTTTCCCACCTGTTCCCTTTTTCCCTCTGATTAGGTCCCTATATCTCTCTCTGTTTCTGCTCCTGTCTTTGTCGGATTCTTGTTTGTGTGTCTCATGCCTGAACCAGACTATCATCGTGTTTGCTGCAACCTTGTCCTGTCCTGTCGGAATCTACCTGTCCATCTGAGCCCACGTGTGTTCATCATTAAAGAAACTCTGTTTGTTAATTCGCTTTTGGGTCCTCATTCACGCACCTGACAGAAGAATCCGACCAAGAATGGACCCAGCGACTTCGGATCCTCTCCACTCAGCCGTCGAGATCCAGGGAGCGATGCTAGGCAGACACGAGCAGGAATTGTCTGCTGCTCGACATGCCGTTGAGACCCTGGCCACCCAAGTCTCCAACCTCACAGAACAGGTTCACCATCTCCGCCTCGATCCACCGGCCACTTCCAGGGCTTTCGAATCTCCGGAGCCCAGAATCAATAACCCGCCGTGTTACTCTGGGGAGCCCACTGAATGCCGCTCGTTCCTCACCCAGTGTGATATTGTGTTTTCTCTCCAGCCCAACACTTACGCCAGGAGCACTGCTCGTGTCGCCTACGTCATATCTCTCCTTACTGGACGGGCTCGTGAGTGGGGCACGGCAATCTGGGAGGCAAGGGCTGAGTGTACTAACCAGTATCAGGACTTTAAGGAGGAGATGATACGGGTTTTTGATCGATCTGTTTTTGGGGAGGAGGCTTCCAGGGCCCTGTCTTCCCTATGTCAAGGCAATCGATCCATAACAGACTACTCTATTGAGTTTCGCACTCTTGCTGCCTCCAGTGGCTGGAACGAGCGGGCTTTGCTCGCTCGTCTTCTGGAGGGTCTCCGCGCAGAGGTAAAGGATGAGATTCTCTCCCGGGAGGTTCCTTCCAGCGTGGATTCCTTGATTGAACTCGCTATTCGCATTGAGCGCCGGGTTGATCTTCGTCACCGAGCTCGTGGAAAGGAGCTCGCGTTCTCCGTTGCCCCCCTCTCCGCATCACTACCATCTTCCTCTGCCGGCTCGGGAGCTGAGCCTATGCAGCTGGGAGGTATCCGCATCTCGACTAAGGAGAGGGAACGGAGAATCACCAACCGCCTCTGTCTCTATTGCGGTCCTGCTGGTCATTTTGTCACTTCATGTCCAGTAAAAGCCAGAGCTCATCAGTAAGCGGAGGGCTACTGGTGAGCGCTACTACTCCTGTCTCTCCTTCAAGATCCTGCACTACCTTGTCGGTCCATCTACGCTGGACCGGTTCGTCAGCTTCCTGCAGTGCCTTAATAGACTCTGGGGCGGAGGGCTGTTTTATGGACGAGACCTGGGCTCGGGAACATGACATTCCTCTCAGACAGTTAAGGGAGTCCACGGCCTTGTTCGCCCTGGATGGTAGTCCTCTCCCCAGGATTCAGCGTGAGACGCTACCTTTAACCCTCACTGTTTCTGGTAATCATAGCGAAACCATTTCTTTTTTAATTTTTCGTTCACCTTTTACACCTGTTGTTTTGGGCCATCCCTGGCTAGTTTGTCATAATCCTTCCATTAATTGGTCTAGTAATTCTATCCTCTCCTGGAACGTCTCTTGTCATGTGAAATGTTTAATGTCTGCTATCCCTCCTGTTTCCTCTGTCTCTTCTTCACAGGAGGAGCCTGGTGATTTGACAGGGGTGCCGGAGGAATATCACGATCTGCGCACGGTGTTCAGTCGGTCCAGGGCCACCTCTCTTCCTCCACACCGGTCGTATGATTGTAGTATTGATCTCCTTCCGGGAACCACTCCCCCCCGGGGTAGACTATACTCTCTGTCGGCTCCCGAACGTAAGGCTCTCGAGGATTATTTGTCTGTAGCTCTTGACGCCGGTACCATAGTCCCCTCCTCCTCTCCCGCCGGAGCGGGGGTTTTTTTTGTCAAGAAGAAGGACGGGTCTCTGCGCCCCTGCATAGATTATCGAGGGCTGAATGACATAACAGTGAAGAATCGTTATCCGCTTCCTCTTATGTCTTCAGCCTTCGAGATCCTGCAGGGAGCCAGGTTTTTCACTAAGTTGGACCTTCGTAACGCTTACCATCTCGTGCGCATCAGGGAGGGGGACGAGTGGAAGACGGCGTTTAACACTCCGTTAGGGCACTTTGAATACCGGGTTCTTCCTTTCGGCCTCGCTAACGCTCCAGCTGTCTTTCAGGCATTAGTCAATGATGTCCTGAGAGACATGCTGAACATCTTTGTTTTCGTTTACCTTGACGATATCCTGATTTTTTCACCGTCACTCCAGATTCATGTTCAGCACGTTCGACGTGTCCTCCAGCGCCTTTTAGAGAATTGTCTTTTTGTGAAGGCTGAGAAGTGCACTTTTCATGCCTCCTCCGTCACATTTCTCGGTTCTGTTATTTCCGCTGAAGGCATTAAGATGGATCCCGCTAAGGTCCAAGCTGTCATTGATTGGCCCGCCCCTAAGTCACGCGTCGAGCTGCAGCGCTTTCTCGGCTTCGCGAACTTCTATCGTCGTTTCATCCGTAATTTTGGTCAGGTGGCAGCTCCTCTCACAGCCCTTACTTCTGTCAAGACGTGCTTTAAGTGGTCCGTTTCCGCCCAGGGAGCTTTTGATCTCCTCAAGAATCGTTTTACATCCGCTCCTATCCTTGTTACACCTGACGTCTCTAGACAGTTCGTTGTCGAGGTTGACGCGTCAGAGGTGGGCGTGGGAGCCATTCTTTCTCAGCGCTCCCTCTCTGACGACAAGGTCCACCCATGCGCGTATTTTTCTCATCGCCTGTCGCCGTCGGAACGTAACTATGATGTGGGAAACCGCGAACTGCTCGCCATCCGGTTAGCCCTAGGCGAATGGCGACAGTGGTTGGAGGGGGCGACCGTTCCTTTTGTCGTTTGGACTGACCATAGGAACCTTGAGTACATCCGTTCTGCCAAACGACTTAATGCGCGTCAGGCGCGTTGGGCGCTGTTTTTCGCTCGTTTCGAGTTCGTGATTTCTTATCGTCCGGGCTCTAAGAACACCAAGCCTGATGCTTTATCTCGTCTCTTCAGTTCTTCAGTAGCCTCCACTGACCCCGAGGGGATTCTCCCTGAGGGGCGTGTTGTCGGGTTGACTGTCTGGGGAATTGAGAGGCAGGTAAAGCAAGCGCTCACTCACACTCCGTCGCCGCGCGCTTGTCCTAGGAACCTTCTTTTCGTTCCCGTTCCTACTCGTCTGGCCGTTCTTCAGTGGGCTCACTCTGCCAAGTTAGCCGGCCACCCTGGCGTTCGGGGTACGCTTGCTTCCATTCGCCAGCGTTTTTGGTGGCCCACCCGGGAGCATGACACGCGTCGTTTCGTGGCTGCTTGTTCGGTCTGCGCGCAGACTAAGTCCGGTAACTCCCCTCCTGCCGGCCGTCTCAGGCCGCTTCCCATTCCCTCTCGACCGTGGTCTCACATCGCCTTAGATTTTGTCACCGGACTGCCTTCGTCAGCGGGGAAGACTGTTATTCTTACGGTTGTCGATAGGTTCTCTAAGGCGGCTCATTTCATTCCCCTTGCTAAGCTTCCTTCTGCTAAAGAGACGCCACAAATCATCATCGAGAATGTTTTCAGAATTCATGGCCTTCCGTCAGACGTCGTTTCGGACAGAGGTCCGCAATTCACGTCTCAATTTTGGAGGGAGTTTTGCCGTTTGATTGGGGCTTCCGTCAGTCTCTCTTCCGGCTTTCACCCCCAGTCTAACGGTCAAGCAGAACGGGCCAATCAGACTATTGGTCGCATCTTACGCAGTCTTTCTTTTCGCAACCCTGCGTCTTGGTCAGAACAGCTCCCCTGGGCAGAATACGCCCACAACTCGCTTCCTTCGTCTGCGACCGGGCTATCTCCTTTTCAGAGTAGCCTCGGGTACCAGCCTCCGCTGTTCTCATCTCAGTTCGCCGAGTCCAGCGTCCCCTCCGCTCAGGCTTTTGTCCTACGTTGCGAGCGCACCTGGAAGAGGGTCAGGTCTGCACTTTGCCGTTATAGGACGCAGACTGTGAGGGCTGCTAATAAGCGTAGAACTAAGAGTCCTAGATATTGTCGCGGTCAGAGAGTTTGGCTCTCCACTCAGAACCTTCCCCTTAAGACGGCTTCTCGCAAGTTGACCCCGCGGTTCATTGGTCCGTTCCGTATTTCTCGGGTCATTAATCCTGTCGCAGTTCGACTTCTTCTTCCGCGATACCTTCGTCGCGTCCACCCGGTCTTCCATGTCTCCTGTATCAAGCCCGTTCTTCGCGCCCCCGCTCGTCTTCCCCCCCCCCCCCCCATCCTTGTCGAGGGCGCACCCATCTACAGGGTCCGTAGGATTTTGGACATGCGTCCTCGGGGCCGTGGTCACCAGTACCTCGTAGATTGGGAGGGGTACGGTCCTGAGGAGAGGAGTTGGGTTCCCTCTCGGGACGTGCTGGACCGTGCGCTGATCGAGGATTTCCTCCGTTGCCGCCAGGTTTCCTCCTCGAGTGCGCCAGGAGGCGCTCGGTGAGTGGGGGGGTACTGTCATGTATTGTCATGTTGTGTCTTTCTGTCCTTTCCTTTCACCCTGTCTCCCTCTGCTGGTCGTACTAGGTTACCGTTTCTGTCCCTCTTTTCCCCAGCTGTTCCTTGTCTTCTCTGACTACCTCATTCACCCCTTTTCCCACCTGTTCCCTTTTTCCCTCTGATTAGGTCCCTATATCTCTCTCTGTTTCTGCTCCTGTCTTTGTCGGATTCTTGTTTGTGTGTCTCATGCCTGAACCAGACTATCATCGTGTTTGCTGCAACCTTGTCCTGTCCTGTCGGAATCTACCTGTCCATCTGAGCCCACGTGTGTTCATCATTAAAGAAACTCTGTTTGTTAATTCGCTTTTGGGTCCTCATTCACGCACCTGACAATGAATTCATCTTTCAGCAGGACAATAACCTATAAAACACAAGGCCAAATCTACACTGGAGTAGCTTACCAATAAGACAGTGAATGTTCCTGAGAGGCCGAGGTACAGTTTTGACTTAAATCTACTTGAAAATCTACAGCAAGACCTGAAAATGATTGTCTAGCAGTGATCAACAACCAATTTCACAGATTTTGACAAGAATAATGGGCAAATGTTGCACAATCCAGGTGTGGAAAGTTTTTAGAGACCTTTTAACCCAGAAAGACTTCGCTGTAATCGCTGCCTAATTTGATTCTACAATGTATTTACTAATGGGTGTGAATACTTATGTAAATTTGATATTTCTGTATTTGATTTTCAAGAAATTAGCAAAAATGTCTAAAAACATGTTTTTACTTTGTCATTGTGGTGTTGTGTGTAGATTGATTTAATCAACTTTAAATTCAGGCTGTAACACAACAAAATGTGGAATAAGTCAAAGGGTATGAATACTTACTGAAGGTATACATAGAGTGTAAAATGCTTAAAAACATCAGTGTAATATGGGCCACTTTGCCCCCAACAGACCATATATTGACGGTAATATAATACTCAACGTCAGCAACTTCAAAATATGTCACGCAACAGTTTTCTGGTTCCTTTCAGATGCCTTTCACAATCACTGAAAACTGCTGTCACACCAAAAACAGCCCATATTTACAACTCACACACACACAGACGAATACGCACACACACTCCCACTACTTGTATTTAGGACATTAGAGCAGTGTGCCAGGGAACTATTGGTATTTTCTCTCTGTTATCAATGTCTCCATTTTGATTGATCACCTTAACTGTAATTATTTATTGAAAGATGGAAACGGGGATCATTTAAAAAAAAAGGTGGTGACGGAATGAAAACGCTGATCCCACGGGGAGAGAAGGTTAAAGAACGAGAGAGAAAGAGAGAGAGAGAGAGAGAGATAGAAAAAGAGAGAGAGCAATATAACGAGTGAAAGAAGGAGTGATAAAAAGAAAAGGCACTTGATAAAAAGTTTCACTTTCATACACATTCTTTTCTCCATAAAAGATTTGATTTATCTTGACTAGTTCGCTCCTAAACAACCTTCCTTTTTATTTTCTGTTATCTGTCCTCTGTGTATCCTGCCGGCTGGATAATGTCATATTTATACAAATATGGCAGATGTACCTGTGGGGGGTTGTGTGTGTGTGTGTGTGTGTGTGTGTGTGTGTGTGTGTGTGTGTGTGTGTGTGTGTGTGTGTGTGTGTGTGTTTGCAGTGCTGTTCCATAGTCACAAGGCCCAGCATAAGATCCTTTATAGTAATGTTTCTATACAGACAGGGCTTTACTGTTACCAAACACTGGCTCCCGCTTTCTCTATCCCTATTTCTCTCCTTGCCCAGCTCTCCTTCTCTCTGTCGTCAACATAAAACTGAATGAAATCTTATTTACAGTGAAGTCAGAGTGAACACATTATACAGCCACATGCCCCATGGAGAAATAGAGGAAGGGAGAGAGACATGCATGGAGAGAGGGATGGAGGTGATGATGATGATGGAAGGAGAGGTTGCATCAACCCCCCACCAGGAGAGGGAGAGAAGGTCACGTAAAGGAGAGAGGAGCAAGGGAAGAGAGTGAGAGAGAGGGGAAAGAAAGAAAACAAGGGAAGTGCAGAGAGAAGCGTGCAGAGTCACCTCACTGACATTAAGAGGGAGAGGGAGAGCTGGGTGAGAGGGAGAGAGAGAGCGATTGCACATGGGTTGAATGTTGAACTCCGATTTGAATCCCCTGTGTGTATCAGATGGGGTGTGGGGTTACAAAGAGAGAATGGAAGGAAACGTGAGTGAGTGCCATTAGCCTTTCTGTGTGTACGTTCTCTCTCTCTCCATTTAAAACAGGGCAGCAATGGTATCAGATGTCGCCCCACTCAAACAAAGAGCTGTGGTCATAAGAGTCTCCTACCATTATACAGACCGGGTTTCCCATATGAGTCTCCTACCATTATACAGACCAGGTTTCCCATATGAGTCTCCTACCATTAAACAGACCAGGTTTCCCATATGAGTCTCCTACCATTAAACAGACCAGGTTTCCCATATGACTCTCCTACCATTAAACAGACCAGGTTTCCCATATAAGTCTCCTACCATTAAACAGACCGGGTTTCCCATATGAGTCTCCTACCATTAAACAGACCAGGTTTCCCATATAAGTCTCCTACCATTAAACAGACCGGGTTTCCCATATGACTCTCCTACCATTAAACAGACCAGGTTTCCCATATGAGTCTACAACCATTATACAGACCAGGTTTCCCATGGTTAGTGTTGACGAAGGAAATGTATGTGTAAGCACATTTTTTTATTGTTATATTGTTATGGGTCACATGATCTGTATATAATGTTATTACTGGTTATGCATAGGCCTACATACACACACACACACAATAAAGTCGTTGTGGTGATAAAGAGACTGTCATGGCTGTATTACTAAGCCAGGGGGCACAACACAGCATGGCATCCATAAGTGACTCTGTTCATAATGACAGTACAGTAATGCTGAGAGGAGATGAAATACAATAACATCACTATGACAGAGGGGGGCTGTTCCACTGGAAAATAAAGAACACATTTAAATACGCACTTTGAATAATTCAACACACACTCCCACATTGTTAGCATACAGTGCATTCAGAAAGTATTCAGACCCGTTGACTTTATCCACATTTTGTTACCTTACAGCCTTATTCTAAAATGGATTAAATAAAAATGTGTCCTCAACAATCTACACACAATAGCCCATAACGACAAAGCAAAAACAGTTTTTTGACATTTTTGTAAACATATTACATATAAAAAACAGAAATACCTTATTTACATACAGTACCTGCCAAAAGTTTGGACACATCTACTCATTCAAGGGTATTAATTTATTTTTACTATTTTCTACACTGTCGTATAATAGTGAAGACATCACAACTATGAAATAACATATGGAATCATGAAGTAACCAAAAAAGTGTTAAACAAATCAAAATGTTATATTATTTTATATTTGAGATTCTTCAAAGTAGCCACCCTTTGCCTTGATTACAGCTTTGCACACTATTGGCATTCTCTCAACCTGCTTCACCTGGAATGCTTTTCCAAAAGTTCTGAAGGAGTTCCAACATATGCTGAGCACTTGTTGGCTGTCCTTCTTGGTCAAATAGCCCTTTCACAGCCTGGAGGTGTGTTTTGGGTCATTGTCTTGTTGAAAAACAAATGATAGTCCCACTAAGCACAAACCAGATGGGATGGTGTATCGCTGCAAAATGCTGTGGTAGCCATACTGGTTAAGTGTGCCTTGAATTCTAAAAAAATCACCAGCAAAGCACCCCCACACCATCACACCTCCTCCTCCACGCTTCACGGAGGGAACCACACATGCGGAGATCATCCGTTCAGCTACTCTGCGTCTCACAAAGACACAGCGGTCGGAACCAAAAATCCAAAATTTGGACTCATCAGACCAAAGGACAGATTTCCACTTAAGTAAATGTAATATATCCTCTTTTTTTTTAAAGACGTTTGCTAAAATTTCTAAAAAACAATTTTTGCTTTGTCATTATAGGGTATTGTATGTAGATTGATAAGACATTGTTTTTTTAAATGTCACAAGGCTGTAATGTATCAAATGTGAAAAAAGTCAAGGGATCTAAATACTTTCCGAATGCACTGTATGCCTGTGTAGTGTGTAGCCCACATCTAGTTGTGCTGTGCTGTGATCTTGTAAAAATAAAGGATTTACGAGACAGAAATAAAGAAAGAATCAGCACATTACAATGACAATCAAAATCATACAATTGTGCCTTTAAAGCCAGACATTAATTCAGCTTAATCAAGGTTAGGTTAATTGTTTCTAACCTCCAACCACACAGACAGAAAAACACCATGGAAAGTGTAGAGTCTATTTGTGTCTAATCACAACAACTACACTGCAAAGTCTGCACCTGCATTTAACCTGTCTCACTTTAGGTTACTTGCCTAAAGGGAAATATGGGCCTACAGAAAACTAGTGTCAGCTCAGCTGTAACACAAACATTTATCTCCACATCTAGAGCTTGAAACATGTCTTCTTCTCAATCTAACATCTGATAAGTCAAAACTTGTCCGACAAAAATATAGCCTGAGGGAAGTATTTTGGCCTAACTATGCGTCTGACAACTTGTTCGGTCTGGGGAGAAAAGACCAGCGCTGCTCAGCGCTTCCCTCTAGCAGTAGAAACGCAAACAGCGCCGTACGTGTACCAAATATTACACAGAGAGGTTGGTTCTATGTTTCTGTGAAATTTCGTTAGTCTTTTTGTGGTCGAGTAGGCTCGAAAAAAAGTATTTGCTATTAATAACGGCAATCCAGGAAACAACAGGATACGCCCCAGCCTTCCTCAGTGGTAGGATTTATAAAATACAATACCACATGGTTAAATTAATCAATAGGTCGCTTAATTTTACCTATTTGGTGTTCAGCCTAATTATAATAGGCATAGTCTATGTTAGTCTATGTTAAGTGCTCTCTGACACTTCTGTTTTCCTTTGATCATTTTGTTGACTTCTCATTTCTACTGGCTGTGGACAATTGAATACTCTAACCTTACATTGCTATTTGCTAAGTGGTTTACGGCTGATTTTAACATAAAATAATCTCTGGTGGGTTAAGTAAAACTTTATTTTACAGTCTGTTTTCTACTTGATAAACCACGAAGAAATGACATTGTAAAATGGTAATTACATAATTAGTACCTATTACAATTGTGTTCTCTTTAGGTATTAAATAAAGCAGCACCATTCTTTAGACCCTTAAATAGATTTAATTTAATTGTATATAAACTACAAGTTGCTTTGCTAAACTATAGTAGAACACGACTACCTGTAGAAATCAATGCGGATCTTGTTCCTCAATATTTCAGAGAGAGAGAGAGAGAGAGAGAGAGAGAGAGAGAGAGAGAGAGAGAGAGAGAGAGAGAGCGGGGGGGGGGGGGGGGGTGGAGAGGAGAGGGGGGGTGGTGAGGGGGGAGAAAAACTGGGAATGTGTGTGTTGTGCTGATAGAAGGTGGGTTATTTCGCTGAGGATCCTGGGTACATAGCTCAATAGTAATGCAGCGAAGAGGACTTTAAACACACATGCATCGCAACAACACAGGGACGAGAGAAAACGGAGAACACACATTGTTGCGCTGGATTTTACGGGTCTCTTTGTACACTGTAAATACGCTTAGTTTAGTTACATTGTATTCACATAATCGCTTCTGTAACCTACCCCATTGATATGACCGTGTCCTGTTCCGCTTGCTTGGGGAGAGAGAGTACAACAACAGGAATTAATTCTAGCTACACCGTTCTGGTCCCCTCGAGTCTGTTTACCGGGAAATGGTAACGTTTGCACCGCATTGGAAGGACCATGGTTGAGGCGAGCAGCAAATTTCTCCTAATTGTAGTCGGCTCCGTCTGTTTTATGCTGATTTTATATCAATACGTCGCGCCTGGGGTTATCAATTTCGGCTCACCACACGGATATTTCACTGAGGAGGACGATGGTGGGGACATTTTCCCTTCCCCAGACCCGCACTACGTCAAGAAATACTATTTCCCAGTCCGGGATTTGGAGCGAACGGTGGAATTTGAAATCAAAGGAGAAGACGTTATCGTGTTTTTACACATTCAGAAGACAGGAGGGACAACGTTCGGGAGACACCTGGTTCAGAATGTGAGGTTGGAGGTTCCGTGTGACTGTAGACCGGGTCAGAAGAAGTGTACCTGTTATCGACCCAACCGAAAAGAGACCTGGTTATTCTCCCGGTTCTCCACCGGTTGGAGTTGTGGCTTACACGCGGACTGGACCGAGCTAAAAAATTGTGTTCCTGGAGTTCTAGATAAAAAGGAGACCAGGATGAAAAATGAAAGGTGAGATAAAACAGGAAAGTTGACTGGTTGTATCAGGAGTGTTAGTGTTGGGCTGGATCAAAAGCGTGCACAGCCTGTGGGTCTCCGACAATTGACAATTGTTGGAGATTGAAGACCATTAATTATCGGGTGGTATGAACACGTCATTAGGGAGCTTGCCTGGACGATTCTCTCTCACTCTGTGTGTGGACTTACTGTAGTAGCAGATCCGTCGCAGTTTGTTTGACAGTGTTTTAATGACAGGCTGTCATATGAATTTGTGTTGAGCAGTTCTGTTTTTATCATATCCGAAGGGATAGATTTATAGGGTAACCCACCTGTCAACTCGAATTAGCCATAAGAGAATCATGCTGTCAAACTAAGCAGTATTAAAATAGTATGTCTTGATCCTTCTTCAAAGTTGTAGCATATTGAACACTGATGCATCGTTTTAGTGGTTTGTAAAACGCTTGAAACGTGTTGAATATTGATTACTGTAAACCATTGAATCAACATTGGATCAGAAATGTTGCTACTACAGTTAGGCCTAAATTGATGATTCTACTGAAAGAACGTTTATTTTGGAAAAGCAGATCTTAGCATGCAGAAATTCATTGCTACATAGCTTACTCCTTTATCTTCAGGGATCACTATGCAGGCAGACTGTTAGACAGATTGGCAGAGAAAACTATCATCACTTTAATTCAGAGATAAGATTTGGCTCCTGCCCTTCTCTCCTGTCCTCTGTGTGTACGTGTGTACGTGTGTGTGTACGTGTGTGTGGGTGGATGTGTGTGTGTGTGGGTGGATGTTTGCTGAAGTAAGAGGACCCCTGCGGGGGGGTTGACTCCACTCTAATCCTGGTGATTACTTCCGCTGCTTACACACATACACTGTACTGCTGGTATTCCTGGCACAAGGCTCTGTGATGGTCAGAGGTGATGATGCGTCTAGCTACTCCGGAGGCTGGAGGGAGGATGTTTATCTGCTCTCATCAGTTTCTACACAGTTTACTTTGTGTGTGCGTGTGTCTTTGTGTCCTCAACACTATTTTTCCCTCTCCCCCTCTTTCTTTCGCCATATCTCTCTCTCTTTCCCTCCTCCCTCTATCTTGCTCTGTCATGGTGTCATTTTCTAATCAAACAGCAGGCATGCTTTCCGCTTGGTGGCTTTATAGCTGTTGGTCCTCTCTCGCGCTCTCTCTTTCTCTCTTCCCCCCTCTCCATCTCTCTCTCTTCCCCCTATTTCTCTCTCTATTTGTCAGAGCGTGATTTCTACATTAGGCAAAATGTCTTTTTTCATGGAGTATTTACTGCAATTTCCAACAAGTCTGTTTTAGCTAATGGACAACTGTCTGTCCTAATGAATGGCTACAAATGGGAGGAGGGGGAAGAGGAGTGGAGAGGATGGGGGGGAGGTGGAGGATGATGAGGGGATGGAAAGGGTTGAGGAGGAAGATAGTAGAAGAGGATGGTAGTGTAAGAGGAGGGGAGGGCATAGGAAGATGGGAACGAGGGACAGAAGAGGATGAGGGGAGGCATGGGAAAATGGGTAGGGCTTTTGAGTGAAACGATGGAGAAGAGGATGGTGAGAGTGAAGGCGGAGAGTGTTTTGTTTCGTTGCTGTGGAGGGGGAGGATTCAATTAGCATGCCTGTCAATCTGCCTGGTTCACTCTCTGTTTAAGCGTCACAACGTAGATCACTGCAGGGTGAACTGTGTGCGGGTGCGTGACTGACCAGACAGGTCGTTGTGTTTTAATCCAATCAGATTATCAGGGATTCATCTCGGGCTGCTCAATATTCCAAAGATGGTTACTCCTTCATCCCTACAATCCCAACACCACATTCCCACACCGGGAATCTCACTTTCCCTATACCAGTGTGTCTGCGTATTTGTGTGCACATTTTCCCAGACGAATAATCTTATAAAAAAATGGCATCATTCTACAGTTTTTTTCTTTCTCTCTCTCTCTCTAGCTCTCTTTCTCTCTATGTGGAATACAAGGCAAGCTTTTAGGCAGTAATTAGATGTTTTCAAAGAGGTGACAAACACGCACGTGTGCAAACTCACACACAAAATCTACACTCAGTGTACAAAACATAAAACACATGCTCTTTCCATGACAGACCAGCTATGATCCCTTATTGATGTCACTTGTTAAATCCACTTCAGTCCGTGTAGATGAAGGGGAGGAGACAGGTTAAATAAGGATTTTTAAGCCTTGAAACAATTGAGACATTGAATGTGTATGTGTGCCATTCAGAGGGTGAATGGGCAAGACAAGATTTAAGTGCTTTTGAACGGGGTATGGTAGTAGGTGGCAAGTGCACCGGATTTGTGTCAAGAACTGTAACGCTGCTGGGTTTTTCACATTCAACAGTTTTGCGTGTGTGTCAAGAATGGTCCACCACCCAGAGGACATCCAGCCAACTTGAAACAACTGTGGGAAGTATTGGAGTCAACATGGGCCATCATCCCTGTGGAAAGCTTTCCACACCTTGTAGAGTCCATGCCCTGAGGAATGGAGGCTGTTCTGAAGACAAAAGAGGGTGCAACTCAATATTAGGAAGATGTTCGGAATGTTTTGAACACTCACTGTATGTTCGGAATAGTGAAAACATTGTGAGAGACTGTATGGCTGTCACTTCTGCTGAAATAGAGGGAGAAACCACGGGTAGAGAGACACTGGCGATGGGAGACGGGGTAGAGAGAGAGATGGCGGGGGAGAGAGAGAAAGAGGATGGGTAGCAGGGGAGAGATGGTTAGAGAGGGAGAGCCTGCACTGTGGAAATTGTCACAGTTTGCTTCATTCTCACTGTGTTTTTGGTGTCATGTCGCTGTTAGAGAGTGCTGCGTTGTGTGTGTGTGTGTGTACACACATACACACACAAGCAGACACACAAACAAACATACAGTGGAAGTCGGAAGTTTACATACACTTAGGTTGGAGTCATTAAAACTCATTTTTCAACCACTCCACAAATGTCTTGTTAACAAAATATAGTTTTGGCAAGTCGGTTAGGACATCTACTTAGTGAATGACACAAGTACTTTCTCCAACAATTGCTTACAAGACAGATCATTACGCTTATAATTCACTACCACAATTCCAGTGGGTCAGAAGTTTACATACACTAAGTTGACTGTGCCTTTAAACAGCATGGAAAATTCCAGAAAATAATGTCATAGCTTTAGAAGCTTCTGATGGGCTAATTGACATCATTTGAGTCAATTAGAGGTGTACCTGTGGATGTATTTCAAGGCCTACCTTCAAACTCAGTGCCTCTTTACTTGACATCATAAGAAGATCAAAATAAATCAGCCAAGACCTCAGGAAGAAAATTGTAGCCCTCCAGAAGTCTGGTTCATCATTGGGAGCAATTTCCGAACGCCTGAAGGTACCACGTTCATCTGTACAAAGAATAGTACGAAAGTATGAAAACCATGGGACCAATCAGCCGTCATACCGCTCAGGAAGGAGACGTGTTCTGTCTCCTAGAAATGAACGTACTTTGGTGCGAAAAGTGCAAATCAATCCCAGAACAACAGCAAAGGAACTTGTGAAGATGCTGGGGGAAACAGGTACAAAAATAATCTATATCCACAGTAAAACAAGTCCTATATCGACATAATCTGAAAGGCTTCTCAGCAAGGAAGAAGCCACTGCTCCAAAACCGTCATAAAAAAGTCAGACTACGGTTTGCAACTGCACACGGAGACAAATATCATACTTTTTGGAGAAATGTCCTCTGGTCTGATGAAAAAATAAATAAAGCCTGTTTGGCCGTAATGACCATCGTTATGTTTGGAGGAAAAAGGGGGAGGCTTGCAAACCGACGAACACCATCCCATCTGTTAAGCACGGGGGTGGCAGCATCATGTTGTGGGGGTGCTTTGTTGCAGGAGGGACTGGTGCACTTCACAAAATAGATGGCATCATGAGGTAGGAAAATTATGTGGATATATTGAAGCAACATCTCAAGACATCAGTCAAGAAGTTAAAGCTTGGTCGCAAATGACGGTTGACGGTTTTGGAACAGTGGCTTCTTCCTTGCTGAGAAGTGTATCAGTCCCTCCTCTCAGCAAAGCACCCCCACAACATGATGCTGCCATCCCTGTGCTTCACGGATGAGATGGTGTTCTTCAGCTTGCAAGCCTCCCCCTTTTTCCTCCAAATATAACGATGGCCATTATAGCCAAACAGTTCTATTTTTTTTCATCAGACCATAGGACATTTCTCCTAAAAGTACAATCTTTGTCTCCGTGTGCAGTTGTAAACCTTAGTCTGGCTTTTTTATGGCGGTTGGGGAGCAGTAGCTTCTTCCTTGCTGAGTGGCCTTTCAGGTTATGTCGATATAGGACTCGTTTTACTGTGGATATAGATACTTTTGTACCTGTTTCCTCCAGCATCTTCACAAGGTCCTTTGCTGTTGTTCTGGGATTGATTTGCACTTTTCGCACCAAAGTACGTTCATTTCTAGGAGACAGAACACGTCTCCTTCCTGAGCGGTATGACGGCTGATTGGTCCCATGGTTTTCATACTTTCGTACTATTCTTTGTACAGATGAACGTGGTGCCTTCAGGCGTTCGGAAATTGCTCGCAATGATGAACCAGACTTCTGGAGGTCTACAATTTTCTTCCTGAGGTCTTGGCTGATTTCTTTTGATCTTCTCATGATGTCAAGTAAAGAGGCACTGAGTTTGAAGGGAGGCCTTGAAATACATCCACAGGTACACCTCTAATTGACTCAAATGATGTCAATTAGCCCATCAGAAGCTTCTAAAGCCAGTACATTATTTTCTGGAATTTTCCATGCTGTTTAAAGGCAGTCAACTTAGTGTATGTAAACTTCTGACCCACTGGAATTGTGATACAGTGAATTATAAGTGAAATAATCTGTCTGTAAACAATTGTTGGAGAAAGTACTTGTGTCATGCACTAAGTAGATGTCTTAACCGACTTGCCAAAACTATAGTTGGTTAACAAGAAATTTGTGGAGTGGTTGAGAAACGAGTTTTAAAGTCTCCAACCTAAGTGTATGTAAACTTCCGACTTCAACTGTATTTTTTGTTGTTGTTGCTTTGCACACTCTGGGCATTCTCTCAACCAGCTTCATGAGGTAGTCACCTGGAATGCATTTCAGTTAACAGGTGTGCCTTGTTAATTTGTGGAATGTCTTTCCATCTTAATGTGTATAATCCAGTCAGTTGTGTTGTGACAAGGTAGGGTTGCTGTACAGAAGATTATTTGGTCCACGACCAAGTCCATGTTATGGCAGGAACAGCTCAAATAAGCAAAGAGAAATTAAATTCCACCATTACTTTAAAACATGAAGGTCAGTCAATCTGGAAAATTTTGAAGAACTTTAAGTGCAGTCGCAAAAACCATTTAAGCTCTATGATGAAACTGGCTCTCATGAGGACCGCCACTGGAAAGGAAGACCCAGAGTTACCTCTGCTGCTGAGATAAGTTCATTAGAGTTAACTGCACCTCAGAATGCAGCCCAAATAAATGCTTCACAGAGTTCAAGTAACAGACACATCTCAACATCAACTGTTCAGAGGAGACTGCTTGAATCAGACCTTCATGGTCAAATTGCTGCAAAGAATTCACTACTAAAGGACACCAATAATACTAATAAGAGGCTTGCTTTGGCCAAGAAACATGAGCAATAGAAATCAGTCCTTTGGTCTGACGAGTCAAAATTTGTGATTTTTTTGTTGTTGTTCCGACCGCTGTGTCTTTGTGAGACACAGAGTAGCTGAATGGATGATCTCCGCAGGTGTGATAGTGTGGGGGAGCTTTGCTGATGATACTGTCAGTGATTTATTTAGAATTCAAGGCACACTTAACCAGCATGGCTACCACAGCATTCTGCCGCGATACTGTCCCACTATCATTTGTTTTTCAACAGGACAATGACCCAACACACCTACAGGCTGTGTAAGGGCTATTTGAACAAGAAGGAGAGTGATGGAGTGCTGCATCAGATGACCCGGCCTCCACAATCACCCGACCTCAACCCAATTGAGATGATTTGGGATGAGTTGGACCGCAAATTGAAGGAAAAGCAGCCAACAAGTGCTCAGCATATGTGGGAACTCCTTCAAGAAAGCATTCCTCATGAAGCTGGTTGAGAGAATGCCATTAGTGTGCAAAGCTGTAATCAAGGCAAAGGGTGGCTACTTTGAAGAATCTCAAATATAAAATATATTTTGATTTGTCTAACACTTTTTTGGTTACTGCATGATTCCAAATGTGTTATTTCATAGTTTTGATGTCTTCACTATTATTCTACAATGTAGAAAATAGTAAAAATAATGAATGAGTAGGTATATCCAAACTTTTGACTGGTACTGTATATACAACGAGCTGTTTGTATGTGGCTGCTATGAAAGTGCACTGTGTTTGCTTATGATCAGGGGTGTATTCATTACACCGATTCTGTTAAAATGTTTCCTAAATGGAAGCAAACGGCATGAAATGCAGATAAACATACCTGAATTTGTCCAATAGAATCTCTCTTTTTGCAACTGTTGGACTAATGATTACACTCTAGATCAGCTAGATGCAGGCAAGAGTGTGCAAGGAGGTATTGAATGCCTCACTGCTTGTCACCTTGATTAATGAAGATTCTCTTGACCTGTGCACCTACGTTGTCAACGTTAAATCATAGACTAGGTTATAGCAACCCCATGATGGGTACAGGGAAAATTCACATCGTGTAGTAGCCTAAACCTATCAATGTTACATTGAGCTGGGTGAATGTAATATGAATGACAGTCATCCAATATGCTGTAATATAAATAAGGTCATGTTTATAAAAAATAAAAGTCATCCTCCCTCATCTTAAATGGCACCGACCACCACTGCTGGCCAGTGACTGATTAGCAAGAAGAGGACATTTATTTTGTGTGTGTGTGTGTGTGTGTGTGTGTGTGTGTGTGTGTGTGTGTGTGTGTGTGTGTGTGTGTGCGTGCGTGCGTGCGTGCGTGCGTGAGTGGCGGTTAGGGGAAGAATGTGAACAGAGTCCATGGTCTGACAGGCATGCTAATTGAATTGTGGGAAGATGCAAATTCCAGACTGTGTCACAGACACACGTATCTGTTTCCTGTGTGCCAGTTTTCTGCGCAGAGGAGAAATGATGCATCAGGGTCAGGAAGTGCTTATCTGAGTTTGAGATAGAAGTATTGGACACCCCTTCAAATGAGTGGATTTGGCTATTTCAGCCACACCCATTGCTGACAGGTGCCTAAAATCGAGCACACAGCCATGCAATATCCATAGACAAACATTGGCAGTAGAATGGCCTTACTGAAGAGCTCAGAGACTTTAAACGTGGCACCGTCATAGGATGCCACCTTTCCAACAAGTCAGTTCATCAAATTTCTGCCCTACTAGAGCTGCCCCAGTCAACTGTAAGTGTTGTTATTGTGAAGTTGAAATGTCTCGGAGCAACAATGGCTTAGCCGCAAAGTGGTAGGCCACACAATATCACAGAACGGGACCGCTGAGTGCTGAAGCGTGTAGCGCGTAAAAATCATCTGTCCCCGCGACGTTCCAACATCTAGTAGAAAGCCTTCCCAGATGAGTGGAGTCTGTTATAGCAGCAAAGGGGGGACCAACTCCATATTAATGCCCATGAGTTTAGAATTAGATTTTCAATGAACAGATGTCCACATATTTTTGGTCATGTAGTATATACACACACACACACACACACACATACACACACTTAGCTCTGCATCACAGAGCACTGGAGATTTGCATCATGGGTAGAAGCAAGGAAGGACACTGAATGTGGGTACGTTTGTGTGTGCGTGCATGCATGCGTGTCTGTGTGTTTCCCCCACCACTCCACTCACCTCCCTTCTCTCTCGCTTCACTGCTTCTACTCTGACTCTTGACTTCAAAGACACACACACACACACACAAGCTCCATTCACCAGTCACTCATCACTGACACAGCCTATTCAGACTAGACTAAAAGAGAGGGGGGGAAAGAAAGGGGGAGTGTATGAAAAGAGAGTGGGAGAGTGTATGAAAAGAGAAAGGAGGAAGATGGGGGAGTGTATGAAAAGAGAGTGGGAGAGTGTATGAAAAGAGAAAGGGGGAAGACGGGGAGTGTATGAAAAGAGAGTGGGAGAGTGTATGAAAAGAGAAAGGTGGAAGACGGGGGAGTGTATGAAAAGAGAAAGGGGGAAGACGGGGGAGTGTATGAAAAGAGAAAGGGGGAAGACGGGGAGTGTATGAAAAGTGAAAGGGGGAAGACGGGGAGTGTATGAAAAGAGAAAGGGGGAAGACGGGGAGTGTATGAAAAGGGGAAGACGGGGAGTGTATGAAAAGTGAAAAGGGGAAGACGGGGAGTGTATGAAAAGTGAAAAGGGGAAGACGGGGAGTGTATGAAAAGAGAAAGGGGGAAGACGGGGAGTGTATGAAAAGTGAAAAGGGGAAGACGGGGAGTGTATGAAAAGAGAAAGGGGGAAGACGGGGAGTGTATGAAAAGAGAAAAGGGGAAGACGGGGAGTGTATGAAAAGTGAAAGGGGGAAGACGGGGAGTGTATGAAAAGTGAAAGGGGGAAGACGGGGAGTGTATGAAAAGTGAAAGGGGGAAGACGGGGAGTGTATGAAAAGAGAAAGGGGGAAGACGGGGAGTGTATGAAAAGTGAAAGGGGGAAGACGGGGAGTGTATGAAAAGTGAAAGGGGGAAGACGGGAAGTGTATGAAAAGTGAAAGAAGGAAGACGGGGAGTGTATGAAAAGAGAAAGGGGGAAGACGGGGAGTGTATGAAAAGTGAAAGGGGGAAGACGGGGAGTGTATGAAAAGTGAAAGGGGGAAGACGGGGAGTGTATGAAAAGTGAAAGGGGGAAGACGGGGAGTGTATGAAAAGTGAAAAGGGGAAGACGGGGAGTGTATGAAAAGAGAAAGGGGGAAGACGGGGAGTGCATGAAAAGAGAAAGGGGGAAGACGGGGAGTGTATGAAAAGTGAAAAGGGGAAGATGGGGAGTGTATGAAAAGTGAAAAGGGGAAGACGGGGAGTGTATGAAAAGTGAAAGGGGGAAGACGGGGAGTGTATGAAAAGTGAAAAGGGGAAGACGGGGAGTGTATGAAAAGTGAAAAGGGGAAGACGGGGAGTGTATGAAAAGTGAAAAGGGGAAGACGGGGAGTGTATGAAAAGAGAAAGGGGGAAGACGGGGAGTGTATGAAAAGTGAAAGGGGGAAGACGGGGAGTGTATGAAAAGTGAAAGGGGGAAGACGGGGAGTGTATGAAAAGTGAAAGGGGGAAGACGGGGAGTGTATGAAAAGTGAAAGGGGGAAGACGGGGAGTGTATGAAAAGTGAAAAGGGGAAGACGGGGAGTGTATGAAAAGAGAAAGGGGGAAGACGGGGAGTGCATGAAAAGAGAAAGGGGGAAGACGGGGAGTGTATGAAAAGTGAAAAGGGGAAGATGGGGAGTGTATGAAAAGTGAAAGGGGGAAGACGGGGAGTGTATGAAAAGTGAAAAGGGGAAGACGGGGAGTGTATGAAAAGTGAAAAGGGGAAGACGGGGAGTGTATGAAAAGTGAAAGGGGGAAGACGGGGAGTGTATGAAAAGTGAAAGGGGGAAGACGGGGAGTGTATGAAAAGTGAAAAGGGGAAGACGGGGAGTGTATGAAAAGTGAAAAGGGGAAGACGGGGAGTGTATGAAAAGAGAAAAGGGGAAGACGGGGAGTGTATGAAAAGTGAAAAGGGGAAGATGGGGAGTGTATGAAAAGAGAAAAGGGGAAGACGGGGAGTGTATGAAAAGTGAAAAGGGGAAGACGGGGAGTGTATGAAAAGTGAAAAGGGGAAGATGGGGAGTGTATGAAAAGAGAAAAGGGGAAGACGGGGAGTGTATGAAAAGAGAAAGGGGGAAGACGGGGAGTGTATGAAAAGTGAAAAGGGGAAGACGGGGAGTGTATGAAAAGTGAAAAGGGGAAGATGGGGAGTGTATGAAAAGAGAAAAGGGGAAGACGGGGAGTGTATGAAAAGAGAAAGGGGGAAGACGGGGAGTGTATGAAAAGTGAAAATGGGAAGACGGGGAGTGTATGAAAAGTGAAAGGGGGAAGACGGGGAGTGTATGAAAAGTGAAAAGGGGAAGACGGGGAGTGTATGAAAAGTGAAAAGGGGAAGACGGGGAGTGTATGAAAAGTGAAAGGGGGAAGACGGGGAGTGTATGAAAAGTGAAAGGGGGAAGACGGGGAGTGTATGAAAAGTGAAAAGGGGAAGACGGGGAGTGTATGAAAAGTGAAAAGGGGAAGACGGGGAGTGTATGAAAAGAGAAAAGGGGAAGACGGGGAGTGTATGAAAAGTGAAAAGGGGAAGATGGGGAGTGTATGAAAAGAGAAAAGGGGAAGACGGGGAGTGTATGAAAAGTGAAAAGGGGAAGACGGGGAGTGTATGAAAAGTGAAAAGGGGAAGATGGGGAGTGTATGAAAAGAGAAAAGGGGAAGACGGGGAGTGTATGAAAAGAGAAAGGGGGAAGACGGGGAGTGTATGAAAAGTGAAAAGGGGAAGACGGGGAGTGTATGAAAAGTGAAAAGGGGAAGATGGGGAGTGTATGAAAAGAGAAAAGGGGAAGACGGGGAGTGTATGAAAAGAGAAAGGGGGAAGACGGGGAGTGTATGAAAAGTGAAAATGGGAAGACGGGGAGTGTATGAAAAGTGAAAAGGGGAAGACGGGGAGTGTATGAAAAGTGAAAAGGGGAAGATGGGGAGTGTATGAAAAGAGAAAAGGGGAAGACGGGGAGTGTATGAAAAGAGAAAGGGGGAAGACGGGGAGTGTAAGAAAAGAGAAAGGGGGAAGACGGGGAGTGTATGAAAAGTGAGCAAGGAGAAGAAGAAAATAATGTGTGCAGAAGAGAGAAGATCTGCTTCTTGACCACAGGGGACCTCTGAGTCACAAAGCAGAGTTTATAAACACACACACACTCACACACTCACTCAACCACACACAATGTAGTCTGAACCTACTCCCGTACGTGTACACACACACACACGTGCCCGTACCTGATGATTGGGCACATGGTCGTAATGTTTGTGCTTCTCAAACACTCACACCCACTAACTAATGATCTCCTCCACACACCGTCTGTTCCTCCTCCTCTTCTCTCTCTCTTCATCTACTCTCTCTTTCTTTTCTCCTCATCAGATGACACAAAGGGCTGTCTCGATAATCCCTCGCCCCACCTGGAGGGTGTGTGTGTGTGTGTGTGTGTGTGTGTGTGTGTGTGTGTGTGTGTGTGTGTGTGTGTGTGTGTGTGTGTGTGTGTGTGTGTGGACCCCTGCTGAGTAGCAATACCCAGTGACCTGAAAAATAGCAGCTTCCCAGCCATGACAGACAAAAGATCTATCTGGAGAAGGAGGAAGGGCGGGAGATCGAGCGGAGGAGGCAGAGAGAGGGATGCTACATTACATCTCCTCTCTTCTCCATAACATCTGACTCTTAACAATCAGCACTTTCTGAGACCGACACACACGCACACACACAAACTCTGTAATAAAAAAGGCTGGAAGTTCTTGACGAGTATGATGTTTTTGTGTGCATGAGTCATATGAAAATGTGTGTGTGTGTGATTCATGTAGTGATGTCACCGTGTTATGTGTTGCTTGCGTTTGGTCTCTCACATGGCCCGTTGTCTCCTCCCTGTCATGAGCTCTTTGGTCTCTCCTTCATTCCTGTGTTTTTGTCCTTCACCCTATTTGTTTCATGTAAATGTCAGTCAACAGTGCCTGAAGAGAGCTTTCTAAACTCGGTCACCCACAATGCCTTTTGCCTATAGTTCGTTTGAGGGTGTGTGTGTGTGTTTTATAAATAATTGTTTATTTTGTGTTTGATTTGACCTGTTCTCATTAATAAGCCTGTGTCCTGACTTGTGCATGTTAAATGTCACGTGTGTGTGTGTGTGCGTGCGTGCATGCGAGAGAGGGTGAGACTGTATGTGTCTCCAGATTTGTTTGAGGAGTCAGTCAGTGATGTTGATATAAGCCCAGGGCCAGTCTCATCATGCCTAGACACAGCTAACCAGAATGACAAGCCTTACTACAGACACAACTACAGTCCCCAATACTGCACTCGTCAGAACACTGAGAGAGAGAGAGAGAGAGAGAGAGAGAGAGAGAGAGAGATAGGGAGGGAGAGGGTGGGCAATAAAGAGAGAGGAGAAAGTCACTAGAGAAAGGATTGTTTCATCACCTCCCCCAGTGTGGAATGTTAATCGCCACAACGAGGGTAACCCTTTTGTGTGTGACTGATGATCACAGAAAGGCTCTGACAATAGACACACATCTAGAATTCAGCACAGCAGCTGGCCTATTGGTTGCAGCGTTGGGCCAGTAACCCGAAAGGTTGCCAGTTCAAATCCCCAAACCGACTAAGTGAAAGATCTGTTGTTTTTCCTTCAAGGAAGGCAGTTAACCCCGGACAACAACATCTCCCCAGACGTCCACTGCAGCAGCCCCTTGTGAACCAACCCCTTGAAAACGGGAGGTACAAGCGGATGTCTAAGTTTCGGTTGGCTCTTGTGTGCAGTTGACGATTTAAAAAAAATGTCATCCTTTAATTTAAACGTACTCACACTCAAATGGTTATTCTGCAGCCTACTATCCTGGCTTCATAATACAAGAGCAGAAACGAGCTGTTGGACATGATGGTATCTGAGTTTTGAAACCATCGCATCAACATTTTTTGTCTAACTTCTCTCTCTCTCTCTCTGGCATCCTATTGGTCATTTCCTGACCTCCGTATCAGGTAAGCCAGGTTGAGTCTTGATGCCTCATGCCTAGACAGAAAGCAGTCTCCAGAATGTGTGCCCACATACAGGAGAGGAGGTAGGGAGGGAGGATATGAGAGCTTGATGACAGCTGGACCACATCAACAATAAGGACTGGGTTTGTGTGACATCATTCTGCCGCTCTGGGACAACGTTGGTATCCACTGACAACCGGATCACATTCCCCAAGTGGAGGTGTGTGCGTTGCATGCAGCATGACCACTGATCAACTGTAAGATAGTAGTAGGACCACTTGGCAGATTCCTTCTCTGTGTCTCGTTTTAATCGTTCCCCCTGTGTCGCTCTGAAATCTCCATTCCCCCCCCCCAATAAAGCAGTGTGCTGACAGTCAGGTTCCAGTAGGGACACGTTGCCCTCTTTGGGGCAGCAAGGTAGTCTAGTGGTTAGAGCATTGAACTAGTAACCGAAAGGTTGCAAGTTCAAATCCCACAGGTACAAGGTACAAATATGTCGTTCTGCCCCTGAACAGGCAGTTAGCCCACTGTTCCTAGGCCGTCATTGAAAATAAGAATATGTTCTTAACTGACTTGCCTAGTAAAATAAAGTAAAATTAGAAGTACAGACAGGGAGATGTTGAGCCAACTCCGTATCCCCTTTTATTGGACTTTTATTGGACCTTCCAGGGGTCTAGACAGTTATACAACACTCTGTATTGAGAAACTCTCAAGTTGAGCCCTGTCAGAGAAATGACTTGTCTGATCGTCTCACTTGCCAGACTCATGGTGCTCCAGAGACTAGTTGTCTGCAGTCAATGACAATGAGTGTAAAATCTATCATTATAGAACCCAAGCCCAACAAGACACTCAGTCTCTCTCTCTTTCTCTCTCTCTCTCTCTCTCTCTCTCTCTCTCTCTCTCTCTCTCTCTCTCTCTCTCTCTCTTTCTGTCTCTCTCTCTCTGCTTCCCTATCTCTTCTCTTATCAAAGATTAATCAGTAACCCACAGCAACCACTCCAAAGGGCAGAACTGATAAACGCTCTGTTAGACAGACAGACAGACAGACAGACAGACAGAGACAGACAGACAGACAGACAGACAGACAGACAGACAGACGGACAGACGGACAGACGGACAGACGGACAGACGGACATTCGGACAGACGGACAGACGGACAGACAGACAGACAGTGTAGGTGAGATGGGGATCTGCCGGCGGGTCTGAAGTCTGAGTATTCTGCTGCGTTAATGTTTAACGTCTCCACACACACACACACACACACACACACACACACACACACACACACACACACACACACACACACACACACACACACACACAGTATAGTAGAAGGCTAGTTGAGAATGCAGGCCTTGACTCAGTGTGGGAGGTTTACAGCCACACACACACCCAGGGTCTTATCTGGGATTTGTTTAAGAATCCTTGGATTCTCTCTGATTCCTCCCTCATTAGTGGAATTCTGTTCCCTGGGGCTGGTCGGGTCTGGAGAGCTTCACACACATACACACACACACAAACACACCATGGTTGAGTGCAGTAAGATGGGTAAGTCTGGGTCTTAGGACCAGAGGAGCATAAGATGAGGGAGTTGGTGATCTCTTTTCCCTCAACAGTCTGTATTTCTGCTCTGAGGAGTTGTTTGTGTTTCCTATCATGATCCCAATGTCCTATTAATTCACCTGAATGTCCTGATAAGATAAGGAAACAAGAACTGTTTTGAAAAGTCAGGACTTTTTTCAGGTCCTGGATTTGTTCAAATGCTATTTTAAGCTTAAGGGTTATGGTTTTGGGGATAAGATTAGCGTTAGGGGTTAGGTAAAATAGGATTTTTAAATGTCAAATATTTCTACGCTCCAAAATGTTCTGAGATTTCACGAAAATAAATGGTGTGTGTGTGTGTGTGTGTGTGTGTGTGTGTGTGTGTGTGTGTGTGTGTGTGTCGATTGGCCATGGTAATCAGACAATCACGAGCATTGCCAAGACGACAGCTGGGCCGGCTTGGAATTCCAGTGCATCTGATCTGGGATTGGGATCACAGGGGGAGCGTCTGCCTAGGATGGACACACACACACACACACACACACACACACATAGGAGGGCATCACAGGGGAGCATCTGTCTGGATCAGGGGAGGGATGAGAGGAGAGGTGAAGGGTTGATTAGGGGGGTGAGATGTCACAGGGATTAAAGAGGGGGGAGGATGGAGAGATGCAGCCTCTCGTCTGAGCAGAGAGAATCAACATGTCATATCAATGAACTGATCACACAAAGACACTCAGCCCATCTCTTTCTCTCTCCTCTTACCTCCCCTTTTCTCATTCCTCTTCTTTTTTTGATAGCATGATAGGGAGAGGAGGAATAGAAAGAGATAGACAGGGGGGTGGGGGGGAGAAGGACATTAGCTCAGGGGAACTGAAATTGCCCCTAGCAGTGTTCAGATCCATAAAGTAAAGTAGGGGTTTAAACACCGACAGAAAGCCTGGACATGCAACTGTCTTCCTTTACAATGTAAAAGCCACAGTCTAAGTTGACCAGTTATTTCAATGAAGTTTATCCTTCGGTTTGATGCTGGCCTGCTTACAGAGTGTGGCTTTAATGAGCACATTTTCACTTAATTTTATCTTTTAGTTTTCTCTCTCTCTATTTCCTCCCTCTCTCTTTCTGAGCTGGAGCCATAAGCATGTCCGTCACACTGGCCTTAATCTCTGCGTTTGCAGCTGCCATCAGTGTGTGGGTGTGTGTGTGTAGCTTGCGTGCGTTCATACGTGTTGGAAAAATGTTGGGTTAAAAACAAATCGGACTTCCCAATTCACTCATTATGTTGGTGACCTTTGCGTGTTAACGTGTTCGTATGCGCGTCTGTGTGACGCCTGGAGCTCGAGTTACACTCTCAGACAAAAGGCCTCTTTCACCCTGCCCTTTATGTGGGGGAACACACACATCGCTCTGTACAAGAACGACTGTTGTTGCCCCTGTTGCACAATATTTCATTATTCCCCCCTTTCCTCTCCTGTCTTTCCCCTTTTTCTTAGGAATCTGTGGTTTCCCCCCTCCCTCACACTCCCCCAGGCGTGGCTCATTAGCCCCTTGGCCTACTTTAAACAGGTGGCCCATGTTTGGCAGAGACCCCCGACACACACACGCTCACATCACTCATCCTTCCCCTCCCTCTCCCCAGGGAAAACACTCAGTCCCCTGATAAGTTCTCTAATCCAGCCCCAGGCTTCTCGCCGGGCCCAGAAAGCACTAGGCCGGATGGCTGTTGACTCGTCTGTCTGTCTGTCTGTAACAAGCAGATATGCAAAGTGTCTAAATGGTATTTATGCCTGTAGGGCTCTTCTCTCTTTCTGCCTCTCTCTCTGTCTCTTCTTTGTTTGGACTAGACTTGACTATTGCCTCTTGAGGTTATTTCGGTAATAAGGTTAGGTGGGTGCTGGCGAGGGGGCAGACAGACTGTCTTATCGGATTGGTTTAGGGGATCATCCCCTTGTTAAGTAAGTATGTAGTATCTTATAGAACAGTGTTTAAACATACTCACCATGACCTACCTTTTCCATGACACGGACAGACTAGTGGTAATACTATGGAAGGAAGGAAGGAAGGGGAGGAGAGGAGAGGAGAGGAGAGGAAAGAAGGGGAGGTCTAGAGTGTTTAAATGTTAAATACCTTATCACTCCAATTTCACACTCCCATCTCCAGCCACGATATGACACACACTAATCCTGGCCTGAGGGGAGGGGTGTGTGTCTGTGTGTCACTAACGCCATCTGTCACTCTGTTAACCTCATTAAGCAGTCCTTGATTACCCCAACCTACCTTAAAGCCAGTCAGTCACTCACCTCTCCCCTCCTGTCTTTAACTCCCTCTTCATCCCTATCCTGTGTGTGTGTGTGTGTGTGTGTGTGTGTGTGTGCTGGGGGAAATACCTAAAACAAGCTGTTTCTTGCTGCTTGCCTGCCCCAGATACTGAGGTCAAGGGAATCAGTTTACACACACCCTGATGACAAGGGCTGATATCATCAGAATGTACAGCTAGTACATTCCGTTGGCTCCGGATCCCACAGTCTGAGAGGCCTGAGGAGAGGAGACAGGCCAAGGGCTTTCCCTAGAAAGAACGTTGATACTTTTCACATACACACATATTTGGTTATGGTTACAGGAATAAATGTTGGCAGTTCACTCTTGCTCTCCCCCTCTCTCTCTCTCTTCATGTGTAAATATGAGTTTGGATTGACTTATCTCTGCCGCCAAAGAAATAAGCAGCTTAATACAACTCCAGCCAGACAGACAGTGTGTGGATGTTTCCCTTTCCTTGCTTAGAGGGGAAATATCTTTTGACGGTAGGTGAGGACATTTGGGAGAAATGCAGAATGTTGCAGTGATTTGAGTAAGATGACGAGAGGGAGAGGGGATTGAGAGAGAAACAGGGAGACGAAAAGGAGGGAGGATAGAGAGTGAGATGAGAGGATGGAGGGAGAGAAGGAATAGGAGGGAGGATAGAGAGAAAGGGAACGGAAGGAGGATAGAGAAAGAGAGATAAGAGGGGGATAGAGGGTGAGGAGAAGGATAAAGAGGGATGGAGAATAAAGGGAGAGAGAAAGAAAAGGGAGACAGGGGGAGGAGAGAGTG